>NC_142589.1:95684673-95961901 GCF_965207765.1 Zootoca vivipara | reverse complement strand
GCAACGATGCTACCTGCCTGTTTGCTTCATCAATTGGCAAGGAGTTCCCAAGTCCCTCTTACAAAATCCGAGGTCTTGCAGGCAGGCAGTTTTGGAAACGCAGGCCTCCCAGTGCGAGGAAAAGGGTGTGCCAATATTGGTGCGCGGGTGAATTTGCAGGGTGTGTGCAAAGGGCAAAGATGTCGATCACAATTGGGTGTGTGTCCCTAGGGAAACGAGCCAAGCCAGGGACAATTACTTTCTGCAGGGAGTTTAGAGACACTCCCAGGTTTCGGGTTTTGCAAAGGAAATTTTGCAAAGCAAGCAGGGCCTGCAAAAGCTAATCAGACATTGGTTTTATCGTTCCAAGTCCGGCACGGTCCGGGTTTTTTTGGGTTCCTCAGCCAGAAACCCCACCGGCGAAGCAGCTCCTACCAGGTTTGATTTGCAAGCCTTTGTCGATTATTCCATACGATTTATGTTGCTTTTGTCGCATTCCTGTGTTCATGGGAACGGAAAGCAAGGAGCGAAAAGAAAGCCCCTCGTTATTAGGATTCGAGCTCCTTGCCTTATGCCTTGTTTAAAAAATAGTTAATAACTATTATGATTTTATTATTTATACCCAGAGCTTTTCTTTCTGGGGTGGACGCCGGGGGACGCACCTCCTAAATGGTTTTGGGGGGCCCCCAAGAGAGTGGGGCTCTAAGCTAGAGCTTGTTTAGTTTATACGTAAATCCGACATTGGCATAAATAGATGGATAGATAGAAAGATAGATACAGTGGAACCTCGGTTTATGAACACCTCGGATTATGAATTTTCGGTTTACAAACGCCACGGACCCACCTGGAACGGATTAATTCACTTTCCATTACTTTCAATGGGAAAGTTCGCTTCAGTTTATGAACGCTTCAGTTTATGAACAGACTTCCGGAACCAATTGTGTTCATAAACCGAGGTACCACTGAAAAGGTAAAGGGACCCCTGACCATTAGGTCCAGTCGTGACCGACTCTGGGGTTGCGGCGCTCATCTCGCATTATTGGCTGAGGGAGCCGGCGTATAGCTTCCAGGTCATGTGGCCAGCATGACTAAGCCGCTTCTGGCAAACCAGAGCAGCACACGGAAACACCATTTACCTTCCCGTCAGAGCGGTCCCTATTTATCTACTTGCACTTTGACGTGCTTCCAAACTGCTAGGTTGGCAGGAGCCGGGACCGAGCAACAGGAGCTCACCCCGTCACAGGGATTCGAACCGCTGACCTTCTGATCAGCAAGCCCTAGACTCTGGGGTTTAGCGCCACCCAAGAAAGTGTCCCAAGAAAGATAGATACGGTAGATAGATTTTATTTTGGAAATGTACATCCAGGTTGTTGTTTTCCCTTTAATTGTTTTGGCCCGCCCCCCGCCCCCGAGAGTGGGGCCCTAAGCTAGAGCTTTAGCTTAGAAGTAAATTTGGCACTGGGGGGGGGCGTGTCTTGACACATGTCCAGATATCCAGGACAGGCACAGAGCCAAGTGACCAGCAGGATACAAGATGTTCTGGGGGCGGGGAAAGGGGACACCCAGGGCTTTACGGAGAAAGGGGGGGTTACTCTTTCACCAGGGGGCCCTGTACCTACCCACCACCTCTCTGAGAGGTAAGGTCCTCCGACTAATGCATGACAACCCGACAGCGGGCCACTTTGGGAGGGACAAGACTACACAATTGATCACGAGACACTTCTGGTGGCCAGAGGCTGCGGGAGGACGTCCGAGACGTCGTCAGAGGCTGCGACACTTGTCAGAGGGCGAAAGGGGACAGAGCAGCGCCGGCAGGACTGCTTGAGCCGTTGCCCACGCCCAATAGGCCTTGGGAGGTGGTGTCCATTGATTTCGTCACCGATTTGCCCTCTTCCAGGGGCAAGACAGCAGTACTGGTGGTAGTGGACCTCCTAACCAATATGTGTCACTATGTACCGTGCGCAAGGGCTGACACAACACAAAACACTCTTGCTATATGTAGGTTTTATTTTATTTGTTTTTTTATCTTATATTTTGGAAATGGAAATGGAAATCCGGGTTCCCCCCCCTTTAAGTTTTTGGGGGGCTCCCAAGAGAGTGGGGCCCTAAGGTGGAGCTTGTTGAGCTTCTACCTAAATCTGGCACTGCGTGAGTTGTTGGGGACCCCAACTCGGGCCTGTCGCCCTGGGGGGGCAGGGGCCATCTCCACGGCAGAGCAGATGCTTTCATGCGGAAGTCGGCGGGTTGGAGAGCCCACCTGCCCACAGAGGGCCATTCCCGCCAGCCCGTTCCAAGACGGGATCCATTGTTGTTGGCACCTTGAGAGACAATGGAGTGTGCTTCCAGGGGTGAAGGGGAAAATCAGAGGGACCTCTCCTTGTGATGCAAGCACACTGGGCAGGGTGTCTGGGGGTCCTGGTTGGCCCAGACCCCCCCCCTGGCCTCGCTGGCGGGGGCCAAAAGAAAGCAAAGATTCCTGCATTACACAGGGTTGGGCTAGATAGATGACCCTCGTGCCCCTTCCGGCTCTACAATTCTACGATCCTTTCCTGAAAATCCCCAAGAGCTGCTGCCAGCCAGTGCAGGCAATATTGAGTTAGGTGGATGTTTTGACTCAGTGGGAAAACAGCAGCTTCTTATCACTTTCCATTATTGACATTTAGGGCGGTTTTTTCAAGATTTTGCACACAAAGGTTCCCCGGAAACCACAGGGGAGTCCCAAGTCGGGTTAAATATCATAGCCCTCCCCCCTCCTTGCAGTTTTGGGGGACGGAGGCAAGAAACTCAGGAAGACACAGAGTAAATTTCACAACTTTTATTTCAACACTTGTACAAAAAAGCCTGCAAACTTACAAAGCCTCGTTTTCAAATACAGTTTTTTGAGGGGTTTTTTTCTTCCTGAAAAGGCCGCAAGTATTCTATAAAAATATGAACCTGGAAACTGGTTCTTTTGTGTAAGTTCTTCATCGAGCCACAGCATATCAGGAAAATCATATTTACACATATTTACAACTTAAGGCCGCTGTCCCAATGTGGGGGGGGGAATCAAAATACGTCCCTCCCCTGGAGACCAGCTAGCTCTGGAAAGTGGAATGCAATTTCAGAGGGAAGAAGAAGAAAACTATTTTCTTCAATCCCCCCACAACTTCTTCAAAATGCCCAGAATTTGGGGTCTGGTCTGCACCCAAAAAGGCAAAAAAACCCCACATAGAATCCTAGAGTTGGAAGAGACCACAAGGGCCATCCAGTCCAACCCCCTGCCAAGCAGGAAGCACCATCAAAGCATTCTTGACATATGCCTGCCAAGCCTCTGCTTAAATACCTCCAAAGAAGGAGACTCCACCACACTCCTTGGCAGCAAATTCCACTGTTGAACAGCTCTTACTGTCAGGAAGTTCTTCCTAATGTTGAGGTGGAATCCTTCTCTGGAGCAACTAATTTTCTTAGCCTTCAACAGCACAAAGGTTCCTTGCTCTCTCCTGCCAAGCTGTTCCGATCCTCTTTTCCCCACCCCAGAACACCTTAAAAACCTACGGGTGGATCTTCCCGCCCTGAAACCCAGAGCGGCGGGTTCGTGGATGGGATAAAATCAGGGGGGAACCCCAAAACCTTTGCTCAACCCCGCAATTTGTCCCGCAGAGGAGCCGCTCCCTGGGGAATTTCTGCACCCTATTTTCTCGCCCGTATGTGTCGGGAGACTCAGCTGGTCTTAAGAGAAACCGGGAATGCTGTAAAGTGTCTGAGTCACAAGGCAGGCATTCCCCCTTGGGGGGGGGGCAAATGTCCCCCTTTCCTCCTCCGTAAAGGGAAATCTCGGCGGATCGGGTGCTGTCGGTCTGGGACACCCGAAACCATCGCCTCTGCCGCCTCGGGGGGTGCGGGTGGTCAAGGAGCCATCTCCCCGCCGGAGCCCCTCTCCTCATTCGCACGCAGATTGCGGGGGGTTCCAGCCTCCGGGGTTGCCGGCGGCTCCTTCTTCCTCACGGGATCCCAAAAGAGATCCATCCAAAGAGATCTAATAGCAGCCGAGCGCCTCTCAGCAGGTCATGCAGCGGGGGCGGATGGCGGTGTCCGAAGGGGGGTTGGGATCCACCTTGAAAGGAGAGGAGGAAGAGAGAGGTTAGCGAAGATTCGTCGAATGCTGCACGGGATCCCGGCTGTCATCTAGCCCAACCCCCTGCAAGGCACGGGGTTCAAGAGGGGACAAGGAGCAGCCCAGTGCCCATTTTAAGGGGCGCCCCCGTCGAAGGGACCCATGGGGTCACCCAGCCTGTGCAAAGAGCTTTGAAACTCAGGGTCGTGGGTTCAAATCAAGGTTCCTGCGTGACATGGGGGTTGGGATGGATGACCTCTGGGGTGTACGCCCAAAACAGCCTGCTCCTTCTCCCCACCAGTGAGGCGGGCCAAGGAGGCCCACGGCCGCCCGCCTTTCAAACGTCAGGGTTTCTAGTCCTCAGTAAGCTCACCTCGGAATACAGCGGAGGTGGCCGGAAGCGGAATTCCTGGATGTAGGCGAAAAAGGGCCCTTCGAGGACGCCGGGGGGGCCGCTGCTGTCCTGGCTGGGTGGCGAGAGGGTCTCCAGGGGTTCCTCGCCGGACACGACAGACGAGTATTCAGGCGGAGCTGCAGAGAGAGCACAAGGGGAAGAGTTAATGGGTTGCTTTGAGAAGGTTTTTTATATATATATTTTTAGGGGGGGAAAGGGGCCATTTTGGGACCCCAACTTTTTCACCTCCCCAAGGCGGCTTGACGCACCTGTTTGTTGTTCCTCCTCCTCCCAACAACCCTGCCAGGTGGGATAAGCCTAATACTGGCCTTTCTCCAGGCTGCTGTCGGACTACAATTCCCATCGTCCATGTTCCCGCCAGCTATGGATAATGGGAGTTGTAGTCCAAAGACAGCGGGGGACCCAGAGGTTGAGAAATTAATTATATTATTATTATTATTATTATTATTATATTATTATTATTATTATTATTATTTACTCAGAGAAAACCCATTGGTGGAACGTGATCCCCCCTCCCCTTAAAAGAATATTTCATTCTTCTTTCCCGTACGGAAAGCTCCACCTGTCGCTCAACCGTTTTTAGATTCCCCTTTACCCAATTTCTCCATTCATCACCCAAATTTCGTACAATTGCGTTTAAAGCTCCCGCCTTCCCTTTTTATATATAATAATTTCTATGACTTTTCAATTACCATCTAATTGTCGCCTCGTTATTACAATGCCAATTTATAATACAATTATTCACACCAAAATACCGAATTATATAATTTATATAAGGCTAGGATTGGGCTAGAATTGATGGCTTGAGTATTTGCGTTCCAAACTCTTATTCACTTCCATTACGTTCCGGTTGTAATAATGATCCTACTTATGTAACAACCGCAATCTTAATAACTTCTATTTGTGTCGACACATTAAATGATTTCTGCCTCCTCTAATTTCATCCTCTCCGACGCTGCTCCTTAATACGTTCTGCGCTTCTAAACCCGCCTGCAGGAACAGCTTTACATAGGACGTTCTTTTTATATGCGGCTATTTTGTAAAGTCGTTTTATAAAGCGCTCCTTATATAAAATCGTTTTTTAAAAAGTTCTTTATATCAAGCTATTTTATAAGAAAGGTTTTAGATACCGTAGATAGATAGGTTTCCAGTCTCCGCAACTTTACACAGGAGGTTCATTTTTTATGCAGTTATTTTGTAAAGTCGTTTTATAAAGTTCCTTATATAAAATTGTTTTATAAAGTTCCTTATATAAAATCGTTTTTTAAAAGTTCTTTATATAAAATCGTTTTTTAAAAGTTCTTTATATAAAATCGTTTTTTACAAAATTTCTTTATATAAAGCTATTTTATAAGAAAAGTTATTCCCATTCCCGTCTTCTCTAAAAGATTCCAAATTTGTATCTTTTATCGATTGGTGCTGGTGGGTCTACTCTTGAGTAGGGCTTCGCTGGCGAAAACCAACTGCAACACAGGCGCGCAAGGCAATATAAAATTGCCCCTAAAAACAGCGTTGCAAGGTCTGAATTTTTATGGGTTCTTACCCTCGGGTTCTTCTGGAATTGCCATCCGGGCCCAATCCAGATTGACGCTGTATTGGCTGCTGATGCTGGAGGTGCGGCTGCCAAAGGGGTGCAAGGGGATTGTGCCGATGACCAGCGGCAGTTCCAGGAACAGCTTCGAAGTCCCCGGGATCTCGATGCAGACCTGCCAAGTGGGCAAAAAACGAGGCATTTTTTAAAATAAAAATAAATAAATGAAATTAGGGCCTCCTACATCTCATGCAACCTGGACAGCACCGGATCCGCTGCGGAACGGGATCCGGGAAAATGAGATCCCTGCTCTGAGAACCGTGGAATTGCAGAGAGTTGGGGATTTAAAACATAAAACCACGGTTGGAAAGGGACCTTGAGAGTCATCTAGTCCAACCCCGAGGCCCCCGGGTATAGGGCGGTATATAAATTCAGGAAATACTGTATTTTTCCGTGTGTAAGAGTATATCCCCCCCCATTTTTTAAGTTTAAAATTGCGGGGGTCCTCTTATAAACGGAACGTTGCAATTCTTTATTTCTTCATTTTGGGCTCAAAAAATAGGGGTCGTCTTCTACGTGGGGGTGTCTTATACATGGAAAAACACGGTAGTGGTAGAATAATAATAATAATAATAATAATAATAATAATAATAGGTAACAAGCATTCGTTCTTTTAGATGCCAGAGGTTTGCCAACCCTAGTTGAAGGAGAGGCATCGCCCTGCTCTCTCTCTCTGAAGGGAACGACACTTCTGAATAAATAATAATAATAATAATTCATTATTTGTACCCTGCTCATCTGCTGTGTGGCAGGGGGCTGGACTAAATTTATTATTATTATTATATTATTATTATTATTATTATTATATTAAAAAAATACCACCTTATACCCTCGGGACCCCTTCCAACTCTGATTATCCCAAGTCCGAACTCCCGAAAAGCCCGAATCGGAAACCCTGCTGAACTTTGCTGCGGGCCCGTGTCGGCGACACCGGGCAGTGACACCCAATGGCTCTCCGCATCCCCCCTGGAACCGCAGAAGGTCCCCCCCCCAGGGTTTTCACCCCAAGACCTCCCTCGCTCGCTCCGCCCGCTAGGCCAGACTCCCCCCCCCGCTTCTCACCTTGAGCGTGTACTCGACATGGAGGATGCGACACTCGAGGATGGAGGGTCCCACGGGGGGGATCTTGATTGCCCGGCCGTGCCACACTTCCCTCTTTCCGGCCGCGATGGCATCGCCCAGCATGGAGGCCACCACGGACTTCTTCTGCTTCCTGGTGCCGCGGGCCACGAAGGTCTGCGTCTGGATGATGGCCGCCTTGGGGACCACCGTGCGGGTGGTGCAGTTGTCGATCTCGGCAAAGATGGGGATCACCTCACCTGGCAGGGAAATGGGCACATTGCTGCGTTAAAGGGAGCAGGGAAACACACGCAGGCAAACCCCTGTTCCTAAAGCTCCCTCGACCTTTGTCCTGCTGGCCAGCCAGCTTTTTATTATACTGTGAGCCCGGAGAGCTCCGTTGGCGCCGGTAACATGAAGGTTGCGGGTTCGAGACCCGCTACATTGCAGGGGGTTGGACTAGATAACCCGCAGGGTCCCTTTCCAATTCTGCGATTTTTTGTTTTTTATCACCGTTCTGCAATGTGATCTTAATGTTGCATACTGCACCCTGGGATCTTCTGATAAAGGGTGGTACATTATTATTATTATTATTATTATTATTATTATTATTATTATTATTAAGACATCTGAAGGCAGCCCTGTTCAGGGAAGCTTTCAATGTTTGAAGTTTTATTCTGTTTTTAATGCTCTGTTGAAAGCCGCTCAGAGGGGCTGGGGAAACCCAACCAGATGGGCAGGGTAATAATAATAATAATAATAATAATAATAATAATAATAATAATAATAATATATTTAAAAATCGCAATGGGCAGGGCAAATGTTTCAGCTGGACTTTTGGGAAGCGAGGAAATCTGTTGTGGGGAGCGAAGGGCTGGCAGCCAGCTGTCCTTCCTTGGAGGTTTTTTTAAATGGGGGCCAAGCAGCTACCGCCTAGGGATTTCGCAAGCCGCGACACCTGCATTTTCAGGGGGTCAGGCTGGGTGACCGCTGGGTGACCCAATGGTTCTAAGCAACTGTGTTTCCTCAGGGCCACCGGCGGATTCCCCGTATGCCAACCCTAGACGCCACAGAGTCAAGTGGCCTGGGTCCTCTGGCTGATGGGCCGAGCTTCGCCATAAGCCACACCCCCCCCCCGATCTCCACTTCCAGGGGATGCCCCCTACAACTCACCTGGGGTATAGCCTTTCCGGTCGATCTTGGCGGAGACGGAGACCTGCCCTCGGTTGCAATACCAGGCGCGTGCCAGCTTCTCCTTGGCACCGGCTTGTGGAGCCTGATGGGCAGAAGCAGAGAAGGAAGACAATTTATTATTATTATTATTATTATTATTATTATTATTATTATTATTATTATTATTATTAATTAATTATTATTATTATTTTTAATTTGATTTTCCAGATTAAAATTCAGATAACAACATAAAATATAAAAGCGAGATTCCCAAGAATCTCCTGGACTTTCCCTCCTCCTCTTATTGTTAATCCTCTCTTTCTGCATCTTTTATAATAATCCTAATTTTAGTATCTCCGTTATGTCCAAAGGTCATCATTACACTACAAGTGTTATTCCGGAAGATATCATCATCATCATCATAGGCAAAACGTCCCGGTTTTAAATAGGGCTGGAAAAAGCCCCCCCTGAGCTGAATTGCAAAACTGGCATTTGTTTCCTTTTTCAATGTTATTTTGATTATGTTAGACCTTCAAACATTTCTATCCTGCATTTGGGAATCTTTCTTTTCATCTTTGAATATGTGGTCAATTTTTTTCTTTTTTTTGTAAATTCCGAAAATGCAATAAAGTTCATATGAATCGCAAAATTGGAAGGAACCCCAAGGTTCATTTAGCCTGACCCCACAATTTGCCCGGCATGGGGCTCAGATCTGTGACCCCGAGGGTCCTCACGCCCTACCGGCTGAGCTATCCTGAAGTTGGGGAATCGGTCACAGAATTGGTTCCCAAATCCCTCGCCAAATCGCTTTGCCTCCCCAACTCACCAGTAACGCCGGCGTGTTGATATCGATGGGCTCAATAATGGTGAAATCCTTTTTGGCTTTCTTGACGGAAGCCCAGGGACGGTGGAGCTTGGCTTTCACCCAATAGCGGACGCTTCCGTGTTTTCCCTCAAAGGAAGTAGCCAAGGATCTATCAAGGGAAGAGAAAGGAAGTATGAAAAATGAGACCTAATAATAATAATAATTTCTTTATACCCCGCCCATCTGGCTGCGTTTCCCCAGCCACTCTGGGCGGCTTCCAGCAAAATATGAAAATACAATAATTCATCCACTATTAAAAGCTTCCCGAAACATTTCCCTCCTGCTAGGAGGGGGCTCCGAGTCCGTAACCCAACCCAAAATATCTTCCGTTTTGCTCCGTTTCATTTTTAATTTGGACACTTTCTATGTGACGACACACAAGGCAGTTTAAGGCAACCCAACATACAAGAAAGAACAGACGCCGTAACAAGACGTCGCTTTAAGATGGAACGGTTCCTATCGAATAAAGGAATATTCCGCAATCGATTAGAATAGCACCCAGTAAAATTGACTCTCCAAACATCGGCAGATGTTTAATAAAACGGTAACTTTATGATGGAACAGTTCCTATCAAATAAAGGAATATTCCATTATCTATTAGGAGAGAATAGCACCCAGTAAAATTGACTCTCCAAACATCGGCAGATGTTTAGCCTCAATAAAAGGTTAACTTTAAAATGGAACAACTCGTATCAATGGAATATTCCATAATCTATAATAGGACCCAATAAAATTAGCTCTCGAAACAATAGCAAATAATAGCTGGACAGAAATTCGCTCCTCACAATAAATAAATTACTAAGCTACAACCAACAAGTCACAAGGCATAAAATAACATACAAAAGATCACATTGATAAACAAAGACACAACTTATAAAACTACTTTTTAAAAAAAAATCTGGGTGGGTATTTTGTCTTGGGATTTGAAGTTCGTTTTATGTATGAAATTGCCCGAACTTGTTTCATAGAGTTGGAAGGGATTCAAAGGGTCATTCTGGACCACCACCCCCTACCGCAAGAAATGCCAACCAGATCCGCTCCAGAAATACTGGGGGGGGGGGATCAGGTTGGGCAAAGGCTGATAACGAAATGATAATCATAAAAAATGCAAAGGCAACATGCAATGGCGGTGGCTGCACTGACATGCAATGGCGGTTAGGTTTTTTGCTGCGCTGCCAAGTTGCTTCCAGATGCAATCTCTCCACAAATCTAATAATAATAATAATATTAATAATAATAATAATTTGAAGAAGTGTTTGACTTACTCTGGCAGCTGGAAAGTGAAAGGGAATTCATGTCGGCCAGCCTGAAGGACAGTGGCGCCTCCGTTGTCTGTTGGGAAAACAAAAAATAAAGGAAGTTGAAACGAATAACAGACCTTTTTTTTAAAAAAGAGATGTTTTTCTGGAGAGGAGCTTGCTGTTTTCCTGCAGCAGTCAAACGAAGGAAATTCAACACAACATCCACACTCAGCCAAAAGCATGAGACTTTTTTTTGCTTCCCATAAACAACCCGCGATCGTTAATGAGCACACAGCGAAAAGGGTGGGTTCAGAAGGTATTACACAACAATCTCTCTCTCCCCCCAAAATATACTCGGTTCCTACAGCCCAGGTGCCCTGCAAAGGGGAGTTTTTAGCAGAAGGTGCCCCCCCAGGCCTGCAAATACGCCCCAGTTGAGACAGGCAAGATCTCCCAGGGCTTTTGCATTATGTAAGCGCCCGGCTCCCAGGAATAGAATCGGCTTGGGCAAAATCTGCCCCTTGGAGGAAGATGAGCCGAGGTCAGCAAGGCCGGTGTGTGTGTGTGTGTGACCCCAGGAGGCGGCAGCCGCAAGTTCGCCCCCTGGGAAATTGCAAACAAACATCCCACCCAGATTCGAAAAACCTGCAACTCCTGTTTTCCAATTGCAACTGGCCTTTCTTAAGGGAAAGCTGGGCCAGAGCATGTGAAAGAATCCTAGAATTGTAGAGCTGGGAGGGGCACCCCAAAGGTCATGCAGCCCAACCCGCCCCCGCAATGCAACTTGGAAGCATAGCAAAACAGTTCGTCTTCTGCCGGGAGGGCATCTGCCCTGCATGCAGAACGTCCCAGATTCAATTTGTGGGGGGAGAACTCCCTGCCCAGAAATGTCAGAGAGCTGCTACTGCCAGCCTGTGGGCTTCATATAAGGCTGCTCCCTATTTATTCAGGGTCCTGCTCTATTTTTAAGGCCCACGGCTCAGCGAGCTGTTGGGTTCCCCCTCTGTTCCGAGGATCACGCGGACTGGAGTCTTGCTTTCCGTTTTAGAAAGGTCTCTGGCATCTTCTCTCGGGTTCTCTAAGAAGCGGCAGCCCTGCCGGAGGGCTGCTGCCAGCCAGTGCTGGCACTACAGAGCTGGGTCCAAAAGCAGCTTCCCTGTCGCAAACCCCTCTTTAGAAAGTAGCAGAGCCGCTGCCCGCCCGCGTCGGCACTGCTGAGGCAGAGAGGCTTCGCAAGCAACATGGAGAGAGACAGACTGGGCGCTTGAGCGGCGCTCCCGAGGAGGGGAGAGGAGAGCACTGCCAGCCCGTGTCCGCCCTACAGAGCTGGCTGGAAAAGCAGCTTCCCTTTGAAAAATAAAGGAGGGGAGCCGCTGCCCGTCCGTGCCGGCCCTGCTGAGGCGGAGAGGCTTTGCAAGAGAGAGACAGATCGCGCCGGGCAGGCGAGCCGGGCTCCCGCGGAGCGCAGGGAGGAGAGGGAGAATGCGCGCTCTGCCCGCGCTCAGAGGACGCCTTACCTGACGGGGCCAGGAGGGTCTGCCGGTGGTTGAGGAACTCCACCTGGTCGCTGTAGCTCTGCGTGTAAGCGGTGCTGGATCCGGCGCTGCGAGACTCCGTCCAGTGCACTTTGGCCGCGCCTTGCGCGTGCAGATGGAGGGCGCCCAGGCGCGCAGTGCCAGACAGCTCCACCACCACGCGGCCGGCCACGCTCTCCCCGGAGCTGAAGACCGGCGGCGAGGCCACCTCGGGGCAATCCAGCTCCACCGAAAGTCGCTTCACACGATCAAAAATCATCTTCGCGTATCAATAAGCCTCTACGACTGTTCTGAGCGCACCGCACCGCGCAAAGCGCTTTTTCAAGGCTCGCCAAGCCGCGCCCCCTGGTCTCGAGCGCCCTATCGGAGCAGGGGGGCGGGGCGCCACAAAAAGCCCTCCCCCAGACCCCCCCCACGTCCCCCCTCAACCCCCACCCCTAATGCCCCCAGGTCTGGCAGGCAGCTGAAGGCTTTTGCAAAAACAAGGCAGCGAGCATGCGCGCCCAGGCTGGTCAGTTTTGGAGAGACCGGAGAGATAAACTTTCCTCCACTGGGCAGGAAAGAAAAAAAGCAAACAGAAAGCTGAAAGGGGTGAGCCAAGAGATAGATATCCATCTCTCCCTCTCTCGTTTATTTATTTTTCAATTTATTGGTTCTATTTGTATCACAACCTAAAAACGTTTCCATTTGTTTGTGCAATTTGTATCGCCGCGTCAAGTTACAAAAGGCAAACGCAAATTGCCCAACAGGAAAGCCGATAATTCACTCTCCAACGCACACCTGTAAATGTATTTATTCTTTCATTCGTTCCATTTATAAACCGCCCTTTGTCAAAGATTAAATCAGGATTAAATAGCGTAACAGCAGTAAGTAAGAAAATATAGAGGAACTATTTCCGTACAAAGTATGTCCCAGTTAAAACTTTCGAGAGAATACACTTTCGATCTTATCTTGGGCTTAATGTACTGAAAGGATAGAATTCTAGAGTTGGAGAAGGACCCCCAAGGGTCATCCATCCCAACCCCCTGCAATGCAGGAATATGGATTCAAGTTACAAGAAAGAAGATTCCACCTCAACATTAGGAAGAACTTCCTGACAGTAAGAGCTGTTCGACAGTGGAATTTGATGCCAAGAAATGTGGTGGAGTCTCCTTCTTTGGAGGTCTTTAAGCAGAGGCTTGACAGCCATATGTCAAGAATGCTTTGATGGTGTTTCCTGCTTGGCAGGGGGTTGGACTGGATGGCCCTTGTGGTCTCTTCCAACTCTATGAGTCTATGATTTGGCCCAATGTGAGACTCGAACCCACAACCCTGAGATTAAGTTATTTAGTCAGGCCAGTTTTGTGTGCACTGGCTGGCAGCGATTCCCCAGGGTTTCAGATTTCTGTCCCCCCCCCCAAGCCCTACCCGGATACAGTATGCCAATGGGGACGTTTTGCATGCCAAGCAGGCGGCTGCGCTCCTTCGAAAGACACTAAGAGCCTAGTCCTCAGGGGTTTACACTGGGGTCAGCAAACTTTTTCAGCAGGGGGCCGGTCCACTGTCCCTCAGACCTTGTGGGGGGCGGACTATTTTGTTTGCGGGGGGGGAGAATGAACAAATTCCTATGCCCCACAAATAACCCCGAGATGCATTTTTAATAAAAGGACACATTCTACTCATGTAAAAACACACTGATTCCCAGACCGTCCGTAGGCCGGATTTAGAAGGCGATTGGGTTGGATCCGGCCCCTGGGCCTTAGTTTGCCTACCCATGGTTTACGACCACCAGAAACGTCATAAGGATTGAATCTATAAACAAGCATTTGCAATGCTGCGGGTAGTTTCCACTGTGAAGAAAGGGGAGCGAAATTCAGAGCAAGGACGTTGCTAACTGTCACAACTCACCGCCGTTTGTTCCCGCATCGCAGCCTCGGGGGGTTGTGCTGGATGACCCTCGGGGCCCCTTCCCACTCTGCAATTCCGAGGACTGTCTCAAGAAGACAGTGCCTCTTCTTGCGTAATTCCCAACTGGATTCCTCACCTGGAACACCGGCCTTGCTGCACTGACCGGCAGCAGCGGCATTATGGGGTCTCTCTCCCAGCTCTGCCCGGAGACTGACCCTGGGGCCTTCTGCACTCAAAGCAGGTGTTCTAACCCTTTCCTGGAAAATAAGATTGCCTGGCACGGAGCCAGACAACGGGGACCTCAGAGGTGCCTACACTAACTGGCAGCAGCAGGCAAGGGGATATGTGTTTGGAGGATTGAACCCGGGGAGCTGTGCCACCAACATGTGCCAAGTGGCCTGCACATTTGAATTAGCCCCCAAACCCGCTTTGCAGGGCTGTTTCTCCCTCCCCCCAACCTCCTGACCTGGGCCTGCCCTAGATTTAGAATCATAGAGTTGGAAGAGACCACAAGGGCCATCCAGTCCAACCCCCTGCCAAGCAGGAAACACCATCAAAGCATTCCTGACAGATGGCTGTCAAGCCTCTGCTTAAAGACCTCCAAAGAAGGAGACTCCACCACACTCCTTGGCAGCAAATTCCACTGCCGAACAGCTCTTACTGTCAGGAAGTTCTTCCTAATGTTGAGGTGGAATCTTCTTTCTTGTAGTTTGAATCCGTTGCTCCGTGTCCGCTTCTCTGGAGCAGCAGAAAACAACCTTTCTCCCTCCTTTATATGACATCCTTTTATATATTTGAACATGGTTATCATATCACCCCTTAACCTTCTCTTCTCCAGGCTAAACATACCCAGCTCCCTAAGCCGTTCCTCATAAGGCATCGTTTCCAGGCCTTTGACCATTTTGGTTGCCCTCTTCTGGACACGTTCCAGCTTATCAGTATCCTTCTTGAACTGTGGTGCCCAGAACTGGACACAATACTCCAGGTGAGGTCTGACCAGAGCAGAATACAGTGGTACTATTACTTCCCTTGATCTAGATGCTATACTCCTATTGATGCAGCCCAGAATTGCATTGGCTTTTTTAGCTGCTGCATCACACTGCTGACTCATGTTAAGTTTGTGGTCAACCAAAACTCCTAGATCCTTTTCACATGTACTGCTCTCAAGCCAGGTGTCTCCCATCCTGTATTTGTGCCTTTCATTTTTTTTGCCCAAGTGTAGTACTTTACATTTCTCCTTGTTAAAATTCATCTTGTTTGCTTTGGCCCAGTTGTCTAATCTGTTAAGGTCATTCTGAAGTGTGATCCTGTCCTCTGGGGTGTTAGCCACCCCTCCCAATTTGGTGTCATCTGCAAACTTGCTCAGGATGCCCTCAAGCCCATCATCCAAGTCATTGATAAAGATGTTGAACAAGACTGGGCCCAAGACAGAACCCTGTGGCACCCCACTAGTCACTACTCTCCAGGATGAGGAGGAGCCATTGATGAGCACCCTTTGGGTTCGGTCAGTAAGCCAGCTACAAATCCACTGAATGGTAGCATTGTCTAGCCCACATTTTACCAGCTTCTTTACAAGAATATCATGGGGCACCTTGTCAAAGGCCTTGCTGAAATCCCCCCCAGCGATTTGGTCCTGGGCCAATGGGCTTTGGAAAGAGACGAAAGAAGGTGTGCCCATTGTTTCTCCGCCGGAGGGCAGGGCACTGAATCTGGGGCATCGGGGCGTGCCTCTGGGCCCACGCCCAACTCCGTGGGAGACAGGGGAACTCCTGGCCTCATGGAGCTGAATCGCGCCATCAGGAAAACCCACAGAAAGGAGATCCCGGCTAAAACTTCCCGATGGCGAGAGTTGTTCAAAGGTGGAATGGACTTCATCACACGGGGCAGGGGGACTCTCTTTCACCGGAGATTTTTAGGGGGGTTCCTGCATTGCACGGGGTTGGGCTAGATGACTTCTGGAGGGCCTCATCAAACTCGATAGCTCTGTGATCCTAGTCTAATTCCTCTCTCTTTAGCATGAGATGGCAGGTGAAAGTCTTCAACAGATTAATCCGTTTTGCATGACTTTCTATGGGAAAGCGCGCCTTAGTTTTGGAACGCTTCGGTTTCGGAACGGACTTCCAGAACGGATTAAGTCCGAGAATAATAATAATAGTAGTAGTAGTAGTAGTAGTAGTAGTAGTAGTAATAATAATAATAATAATAATAATAATATATTTATACCCCGCCCATCTGGCTGGCCACTCTGGGCGGTTTCCAACAAAATATTAAAATACATTGGTCAGTTAAATATTAAAAACTTCCCTAAACAGGGCTGCCTTCAGATGTCTTCTAAAAGTCTGGTAGTTGTTTTTCTCTTTGACATCTGCTGGGAGGGCATTCCACAGGGCGGGTGCCACCACCGAGAAGGCCCTCTGCCTGCTTCCCTGTAACCTCACTTCTCATAGGGAGGGAATCGCCAGAAGGCCCTCGGAGCTGGACCTCAGTGTCCGGGCAGAACGATGGGGGTGGAGACGCTCCTTCAGGTATACTGGACCGAGGCCATTTAGGGCTTTAAAGGTCAGCACCAACACTTTGAATTGTGCTCGGAAAAGTATTGGGGGCCAATGCAAAGTGCAACGGGTCCAGCGTGAACATGTCAAACCTCTGGGGGGGCTGCAAGCAGACAGCAAGGGGGCTGGGGGGGGGTCAGGATATGAGCCCCGAAATCCCCTTTTTGGATCACCCCAGTGTCCTGCTTCTAGCAGTGGGACGGCCTGAGAAGATCCCAAGCAAGAAATGACTCTCTTACACCCTGTGGCTTTTATGCACCTCTGTCCGTCCCCCCCACAGGCAGTGTTGTGCAGTGGTTAGAGTGCTGGCCTGTTAGGACCAGGGAGTGAGACCGGGGTTCGAATCCCCAACGAAGCTTCGCTGGGCGGTCTTGAGGCTCTCACTCTCAGCTTAACTTCCCTTGCAGGGTCGTTGCGGGGATAAAGAGAGGAGGATGAAGCCACCCACCCGAGCTCCTTAGCGGGGAAATCGTAGAATCGTAGAGTTGGTAGGGATCCCGGGCGGCATCTAGTCCAACCCCCTTGCAATGCGGTAAACTCAGCTAAAACATCCAGGGCAGAATAAATAAATGAGGTAGACTGCGGCGACCTGTGGAGGCTCCATGCACCGCCAGAGAAAGGATGAGAAAGTATTTCCAGGGGAAAACATGACCAAGGGGGGTAGAAAACAACAACAGCAAGACAGAAAACATTTTGTTTGGAGCCGAGGAGGCAGGTCCTTGGCGTCAGAGCGAAGGGAGCTGGTGCCACCTGTCCCCTGGCACTGTCTTGCACTGGCTTTGCTGACCCCTCCCGGCCTCAACTGAGAACCAAGTGCAGATCGTTGCAAAGGACAACGGCGACGCTTAGTGGCTCGGAAAGGAACAGCGTCGGTCAACAGAGTTACAAAAAAACAAGCAGTAGCTGTTTTTGCTAAATTGGGCTTAGCAAATACAGCGGTCCCTTGGTTCTCTTTCCCAGTCTTGAAAGACCTACATTGGCTCCCAGTACGTTTCTGAGCACAATTCAAAGTGTTGGTGCTGACCTTTAAAGCCCTAAACATCCTCGGTCCAGTATACCTGAAGGAGCATCTCCACCTCCATCGTTCTGCCCGGACACTGAGGTCCAGCTCCGAGGGCCTTCTGGCAGTTCCCTCGTTGCGAGAAGCCAAGTTGCAGGGAACTAGGCAGAGGGCCTTCTCGGTGGTGGCGCCTGCCCTGTGCAACGCCCTCCCAACAGATGTCAAAGAGGACAACAACTACCAGACTTTTAGAAGACATCTGAAGGCAGCCCTGTTCAGGGAGGCTTTTAATGTTTAATAGATTACTGTACTGTGTTTTATTTTTCTGTTGGAAGCCGCCCAGAGTGGCTGGGGAAACCCAGCCAGATGGGCGGGGTATAAATAATAAATTATTATTATTATTATTATTATTATTATTATTATTATTACTACTACTATTATTATTATTATTCTCGGACTTAATCCGTTCTGGAAGTCCGTTCCGAAACCGAAGCGTTCCAAATCTAAGGTGCGCTTTCCCATAGAAGGTTATGCAAAACGGATTAATCCGTTCCAGACTTTCAAAAGCAACCCCTAAAACAGCCATTATGAATTTTATTATCTAATGAGACCACTGATCCATAACATGAAAGCAAGAATCAATGTGCCGTACTATAAAATAAACAAGAAAATATTCTAGATGATTAAATTTGTGATTTTTTTCCTTACCCGCACTGATGGCGGTCATTGTTTGGATGGTGGGCTTTTATCCGTTTCCGCAGCCACACAATCCATCCATCAGTAGCTGAACTGGGTTCCACACAGTCACAGAAACGAAGGAACCGAAAAAGCCTCACATGCGAAATGTTCGGAAACCAAGGCGCGGCTTCTGGTTGGCACAGGCGCCCCAGAAACAATAGCCGACAGCCGCATCGGACGTTCGGCTTCCGGAAAATGTTCACAAACCGGGAAAACAAAAGCGGTCTTCCTAAAAGCGGTTTTCTCCTCCAGAGCTGGAGAAAACAAGTTTGCTCCCTCTTCCATGGGGCAACCCTTCAGATATTGGAAGAGGGTGAGTCCACCCTCTTCCACCCCACGGTTATAAACGGCTCCGACTGTCAGCAAGCTCTTCCCGACGTTTAATAATAATTTTATAATAATCATTTATTATTTATACCCCGCCCATCTGGCTGGGTTTCCCCAGCCACTCTGGGCGGCTTACAACAGAAAAATGAAATAAAACAATTAAACATTAAAAGCCTCCCTAAACAGGGCTGCCTTCAGATGTCTTCTAAAAATCTGGTAGCTGTTTTTCTCTTTGACCTCTGGTGGGAGGGCATTCCACAGGGCGGGCGCCACCACCGAGAAGGCCCTATGCCTGGTTCCCTGCAACCTGGCTTCTCGCAGGGAGGGAACCGCCAGAAGGCCCTTGGCATTGGACCTCAGTGTCCGGGCAGAACGATGGGGGTGGAGACGCTCCTTCAGGTATACTGGACCGAGGCCATTTAGGGCTTTAAAGGTCAGCACCAACACTTTGAACTGTGCTTGGAAACGTACTGGGAGCCAGTGTAGATCGGTGTTATGTGGTCTCGGCGGCCGCTCCCAATCCCCAGTCTAGCTGCCGCATTCTGGATTAGTTGTAGTGCAGTTTTTATTGCACGATTTTGACTTTGAAGACGGGGAAGAGTTATTTTAGGGTTATTCCTCAAGAGCTTCGCTGCCGTCAGATGAAGACAAGGCCGCAAGCAGCAAAAGAAAAAGGATAGGCTGCATTTACAGAAGCTGAGCATCCGGATGCAGGGAAGAAATAGTTCTGTTTAGGGAAGTTTTTAATGTTTTATCGCCCGATGATGATGATGATGCTGGGAGCCACCCAGAGTGTGTGGGGGAAACCCAGCCAGATGGGCAGGGTGTAAATAATAAATTGCAGTGGTACCTTGGTTCCCAAACGCCGAAAACCTGGAAGTAAGTGTTCCGGTTTTTGAACTTTTTCCATACGTCCGACGCGGCTGTTAGATACTGTTTCTGGGGTGCCTGCACCAATCAGAAGCCGTGCCTTGGTTTCCGAACATTTTGGAAGTCAAACAGACTTCTGCAACAGATTAAGTTTGGCGCTTTTGTTTTTGCTCTTTATTTTGCGTTTTTGTTTTTGAGGTTTTCTCGGTTCATTTGTTTTTGTGACTGTGTGGAACCCAGTTCAGCTATTGATTGATTGATTGATTGATTGATTGACTGCGGAAATGGATCAAAGCCCCCCCATCCAAACAATGACTATCATCAGTGCAGGTAAGAAATAATAATAATTTTAATTTTTATCATCTCCAATACTGCCTTATTTATTGTACAGTACGGTACACTGATGATTGCATTCATTTTATGGATCAATGGTCTCATTAGATAGTTAAATGGCTGTTTTAGGGGTTGTTTATAAAGTCTGGAATGGATTAATCCGTTTTGCATGACTTTCTATGGGAAAGCGCGCCTCGGTTTTGAAACGGACTTCCAGAACAGATTAAGTTTGAGGACCAAGGTACCTTTGTATTATGATTATGATTATTATGATTATTATGATTATTATGATTATTATGATTATTATGATTATTATGATTATTATGATTATTATGATTATTATTATTATTATTATGTAACTGCTCTGTTCTGCCTTGGTCCAACCCCAGCTGGGCTGAATCTAGGCATATATTAAAAAACACAGTGAAAATGATTTTTTTTAAGCAACATTTAAAAATATATGTTGTATTTTAATTAGCTTGCCATCGCCATCTAGTGTCACATTTGTATAAAACACACTTAAAATGTTATGGGCCTTAGAAAGCACTGCAAATAACAAGGCCAGTGGAAATGATGATATTTCAGCTGAACTATTTAAAATTTTAAAAGATGTTGCTGTTAAGGTGCTACACCCAATATGCCAGCAAGTTTGGAAAACTCAGCAATGGCCAGAGGATTGGAGAAGATCAGTCTACATCCCAATTCCAAAGAAGGGCAGTGCCAAAGAATGCTCCAACTACCGCACAATTGCGCTCATTTCACACGCTAGCAAGGTTATGCTTAAAATTCTACAAGGCAGGCTTAGGCAGTATGTGGACCGAGAACTCCCAGAAGTGCAAGCGGGATTTCGAAGGGGCAGAGGAACCAGAGACCAGATAGCAAACATGCGCTGGATTATGGAGAAAGCTAGAGAGTTCCAGAAAAACATCTACTTCTGCTTCATTGACTATGCAAAAGCCTTTGACTGTGTCGACCACAGCAAACTATGGCAAGTTCTTAAAGAAATGGGAGTGCCTGATCACCTCATCTGTCTCCTGAGAAATCTCTATGTGGGACAAGAAGCTACAGTCAGAACTGGATATGGAACAACTGAGTGGTTCAAAATTGGGAAAGGAGTACGACAAGGTTGTATATTGTCTCCCTGCTTATTTAACTTATATGCAGAATTCATCATGCGAGAGGCTGGACTAGATGAATCCCAAGCCGGAATTAAGATTGCCGGAAGAAATATCAACAACCTCAGATATGCAGATGACACAACCTTGATGGCAGAAAGCGAGGAGGAATTAAAGAACCTTTGAATGAGGGTGAAGGAGGAGAGCGCAAAATATGGTCTGAAGCTCAACATCAAAAAAACCAAGATCATGGCCACTGGTCCCATCACCTCCTGGCAAATAGAAGGGGAAGAAATGGAGGCAGTGAGAGATTTTACTTTCTTGGGCTCCTTGATCACTGCAGATGGTGACAGCAGTCACGAAATTAAAAGACGCCTGCTTCTTGGGAGAAAAGCAATGACAAACCTAGACAGCATCTTAAAAAGCAGAGACATCACCTTGCCTACAAAGGTCCGTATAGTTAAAGCTATGGTTTTCCCAGTAGTGATGTATGGAAGTGAGAGCTGGACCATAAAGAAGGCTGATCGCCGAAGAATTGATGCTTTTGAATTATGGTGCTGGAGGAGACTCTTGAGAGTCCCATGGACTGCAAGAAGATCAAACCTATCCATTCTGAAGGAAATCAGCCCTGAGTGCTCCCTGGAAGGACAGATCGTGAAGCTGAGGCTCCAATACTTTGGCCACCTCATGAGAAGAGAAGACTCCCTGGAAAAGACCCTGATGTTGGGAAAGATTGAGGGCACTAGGAGAAGGGGACGACAGAGGACGAGACGGTTGGACAGTGTTCTCATAGCTACGAACATGAGTTTGACCAAACTGCGGGAGGCAGTGGAAGACAGGAGTGCCTGGCGTGCTCTGGTCCATGGGGTCACCAAGAGTTGGACACGACTAAACAACAACAACAAGCTGCGTCCCTGGTATTTTGTTCCCAGGGTGTGGACAAGGTGGAAGGTTGGCAGAGTAGGGAGACCAGGATGATCAGGCATCTGGAGACCAAGCCAGATGAGGAACAGTTGAAGGAGCTGGGGATGTTTAGCTTGGGAAAGAGGAGCCTGAGAGGAAATAGGAGAGCCATCTTCCCATATCTCACATGGAAGAGGGAACAAGCTTGATTTCTGCTGCTCCGGAGGGTAGGACTCGAACCCAGGGCCGGATTTAGGTTTGATGCGGCCCTCAGCTCCTGAAGGTAATGGGGCCCTTCCTATGTCCAGCTGTCCTTTGCCAGCAACAATTTGTCGCTGTTTTTTGTGTTGAACATATGCTATATGGTCATTGACGGACCTCATAGGTATCTCAAGCCATTTGCACATCACAAAAGATGTACTGTGTTTTATCAAAATCGTGGTTGAACTGAAATACACTTAAGAAGTATATTAAGAGTGAATCATGAAGCTCTCACTTAAAATGATTTTTGATTCATGACAAACTGAATAATGCAAACACATGGGCATTTGGCAATAGCAAAAGTTCCTTTAGAAACACCATTTACAAAGACACCATCTAGTCTCTAGAAACTTGCTATAACATGAAATAATAAGAGGTGTAAATATATGATGCAAACTACTGCTAATGATAAATAGCAGAATGGAGGCACCCTATATATAGAAAGGAGCAAAGCAATGATATTTTAGGGAGCAGGCTAGCAGGCGGGGCCCACGACTTACATCAAAGGAGCCTACACAACACAAAACACTGTTGCTGTGTGTAGATTTTATTTCATTTGTTTTTCATCTTATATTTTGGAATGCAAAACATCCAGATTTTTCCCCTTTGAATTTTTTTGGGGTCTCCCAAGAGAGTGGGGCCCTAAGCTAGAGCTTGTTTAGCTTAGACGTAAATCCTTTACAATTTCTTGTAAATTACAAGAAAGAAGATTCCACCTAAACATTAGAAAGAACTTCCTGACAGTAAGAGCTGTTCGGCAGTGTAATTTGCTGCCAAGGAGTGTGGTGTAGTCTCCTTCTTTGGAGGTCTTTAAGCAGAGGCTTGACAGGCATATGTCAAGAATGCTTTGATGGTGTTTCCTGCTTGGCAGGGGGTTGGACTGGATGGCCCTTGGGGTCTCTTCCAACTCTACAATTCTATGATTCTATGAAATCCGGCACTGGCATAGATAGATAGATAGATAGATAGATAGATAGATAGATAGATGATAGATAGATAGATAACATCCAGCTTTTTCCCCCTTTAATTTTTTTTAAGCTAGAGCTAGTTTAACTTATACGTAAATCTGGCACTGCTCGAACCCGTGGCTTCAAGTTACAAGAAAGGAGGTTTCGAGGTCCCTCCCAATTCTATGATTCTACGGTATGTCTCTCCCTGTGCTTGGTTAGCTGCTGCTGGTCGGGGTGGGCAATTGCACCAGGAAGCGTCGCCAAGCCGTTATCAACCGAGTCGTGCAGGATCCAAGCAGCAGCGAGGAGCTTCAGCATTTACCAAGCCGGCTCTGCGTTCGAGTGTCGCTGAGCAAACATCGTCTCTGAGATCCCCTGGAGGATTTCTGGGAGGGAAAGAGACGTCGCTGCCTGGAAATGGGCCTGGCAGCTTTGAAAAGGGCAAATTCCACCCTCGCGAGATCCCTTAGCAAAGGAACTGGAAATAAAACTGCCAATATATATTGCATATTTCACTTCCTTTTAGCAATGTTTACTTTTGAAATCTTTACGGCGTTTGTTCCCTTCTCCTCATCAAATGCACATCCTGCGGCCGACCTCCTTTGCAATGTTTCATTTGGAATGTTTTAGTTTCCTGTTAATTTTGTTGCTTTGAATGTGCATTTTATACGCTCGGGATTGTGTTATTTGTTGTTTTAGTGTGTTGTGAACCGCTGTGAATTGTTATGACAAGGGGATGATTAGATTGTAATTGAAAACGAATAATAACAATAACAACAACAATAATAAAATAACTCCCCCCCCAAAAGACAAGGAGACGGAGATCTGTCGAGTTGCGAGTGTGGGAGCCCCTCTCAAATTATATACGGAGCAATGGATTCAAACTTCAAGAAAGAAGATTCCACCTCAACATTAGGAAGAACTTCCTGACAGTAAGAGCTGTTCGGCAGTGGAATTTGCTACCAAGGCGTGTGGTGGAGTCTCCTTCTTTGGAGGTCTTTAAGCAGAGGCTTGACAGGCATATGTCAAGAATGCTTTGATGGTGTTTCCTGCTTGGCAGGGGGTTGGACTGGATGGCCTTTGTGGTCTCTTCCAACTCTATGATTCTATGATTCTATGTGCCCGACCCCTTGCCAAATTCCCCACAAAGAGGCCGGGCACCCATACATTTCTGCGCCAGGGCTGTGCACCCTGCGTGGCACCTGCAAATTTCTGCACCAGGGACAGGCACCCCCGTGGCACCCACAAATTTCTGCACACCCTGCGTGGCACCTGCAAATTTATCCGCCAGGGCCATGCAGCCCGTGATGGCGGTTGCCAAGCCAGCTCTCCTGCCCTCCCTCTTATTACCTGGGATCAGGTGCTGCTTCCTTCTCAGGTAAGTCTGGAAGGCTGTGTAGTCGCTGTAGATGGTGTTCATCCCAATGCTCTTGCCTTCCAGCCAGTGGGCAGTGGCCAGACCTCGGGCACAGACGGCCAGCGCTCTCACCTGTTTGGTTGGTTTGTTGACATTTTTCATTAATTTCCCAAAAGTAACAGAAATGAAAAGAAAAAAACAACAATACAAAATCATCACAGAACGAAAAACACACACATCATACAACAATTTTAAAACCTTTTTTTTTTTTTTTTGCTTGACTTCCCCGGGTTCCATCGTTTTATGCCTGTTCCTGCAGGTCCATAAAACCTCCTTCATCTTCGTACAAGCGACTTTTGAAAGTTACACGGATGTAGAAATTGATATGCAAAGCTTAAGAAATACGCATTAAACATTTGCCCTTTTAAAACAAAACAAAGCAAAACACAACTCAAAGTCCTCTTTCTTTCTTTCTTTCTTTCTTTCTTTCTTTCTTTCTTTCTTTCTTTCTTTCTTTCTTTCTTGGGGTTCAAATTATCTCCCTTGTCCTGCATAGTTCGATAATTTATTTTGCCAGTCTTCTTTATCTTCTTTTGCTCTCTAGATCCATCAAATCCTGTACATCTCAATAGCATAACTTCAGGGTTTTTCAAAAATACAAATCATTTTCAACATTCTCTCACCTTGACCGCCTTGGCGACGTCCACCACAACCTGCCCGGAGAGGACCTCTCCTCCCCGGTAGACGGTGCCACCGCCGGCCTGCCTGTCCAGTTCCACCGCAAAGCCCCTCACCCGGGCAAAGGGGTGCATGGCAAAAGAACAACGTGGGTGCCCCTCTTGCCAAGGAGAAACGTAAGCACGGTGCCTTGCTGGAAGCTGGCAGGAAGCCTCGGAGAGGGTCAAATTTGGGGGCAGCTGCTGCTGCTGCTTCGGGGCAAAGTGGGCTCCTTTTGGGGTGTCCGGTTGCTCGGCGCCAACGCCTGCACCCCCGGACAGCGACAGGGCTGAACTGACAGCGACAGGCAAGGAGGGGGAGAGGCCTTTGCCAAGACCCCTCCCTCTGCCCCCTCCCTTTCCAAAGCCCTCCTCCTCCTTCAAGGGAGCGGCTTCAAACTACAGCAGCCAGAGCCCTGCTAATGTGTTAACCTCTGTGCATTGCTTCTGTATATACACTTTTGAATTCTGGTGCTAGAGGAGACTCTTGAGAGTCCCGTGGACTGCAAGAAGATCAAACCTCTCCATTCTGAAGGAAGTCAGCCCTGAGTGCTCACTGGAAGGACAGATCCTGAAGCTGAGGCTCCAAGACTTTGGCCACCTCATGAGAAGAGAAGACTCCCTGGGAAAGACTCTGATGTTGGGAAAGATGGAGGGCACTAGGAGAAGGGGACGAGATGGTTGGACAGTGTTCTCGAAGCTACGAACATGAGTTTGACCAAACTGCGGGAGGCAGTGCAAGACAGGAGTGCCTGGCGTGCTATGGTCCATGGGGTCACGAAGAGTCGGACACGACTAAATAGTACCACTGTATTCTGCTCTGGTCAGACCTCACCTGGAGTACTGTGTCCAGTTCTGGGCACCACAGTTCAAGAAGGATACTGACAAACTGGAACGTGTCCAGAAGAGGGCAACCAAATTGGTCAAAGGCCTGGAAATGATGCCTTATGAGGAACGGCTTAGGGAGCTGGGTATGTTTAGCCTAGAGAAGAGAAGGTTAAGGGGTGATAGGATAGCCATGTTCAAATATATGAAAGGATGTCATATGGAGGAGGGAGAAAGATTGTTTTCTGCTGCTCCAGAGAAGCGGACACGGAGCAATGGATTCAAACTTCAAGAAAGAAGATTCCACCTCAACATTAGGAAGAACTTCCTGACAGTAAGAGCTGTTTAGCAGTGGAATTTGCTACCAAGGAGTGTGGTGGAGTCTCCTTCTTTGGAGGTCTTTAAGCGGAGGCTTGACAGGCATATGTCAGGAATGCTTTGATGGTGTTTCCTGCTTGGCAGGGGGTTGGACTGGATGGCCCTTGTGGTCTCTTCCAACTCTATGATTCTATTATTCTAAACGACTCAACAACAACAACAATATGCAACAAAGTCCTTCCAAATATCTTCCTTAAATTCGTTGTCGCCCCTTCCTCTTGTAATGACATTACGAATGGGCAATAAGTAATTTTAATGGTGTGCTGTTGTTTTTCAAATTTACAGCAGCCAGAGAGGCACCTCCTGAATGCCAGCTGCTGGGAAGCGCAGGGCAGGAGGAGGGCCTCGAGTGCGAATCCTGCCCGCTGGGTTTCCCTTTGGCGCAGTCGTGGCTGTGCTGAATCGAAGCAAAGGTATGCTGCACGTCACCTTGGTTAAGCGCGGGTTGTTGGAAATCAATGTGTTTTAATTTAGGAACGCAGAAATAAATCAAATCATCGAACCCTCCGTTCTAGCACATCTACTGTATATTCCTGCCTATAAGACTACTTTTTAATGCAGGAAAATCTTCTCAAAAGACAGGGGTTGTCTTATACGCCAGGTAGTATTTCTTATACGGCGTGTATATCCCAAACTCTATATTTTAACTGGAAAAGTTGGGGGCCGTCTTATACGCCCCGTCGTCTTATACGCCGGAATATACGGGCAAATGATATCAATTGGTATTTGAACTATTGGCATTAGTAATTGTATTATAAATTGGTTTCGTTATAATGAGGCTGTTATTGGATTGTCATGGAGAACTAATAAAAAATTATTATGGAGAAAAAAGGAAATTAATGCGCTTTTAAAATAAAATAAAAAGCTTGTTTCTTCCACTTGAATCCGCACGGCTGAATTTCCTCTTACATCCCTCCTGCAAAACGCTCTTGTCAAGTTCTCCGTTTTTTTAAGGGAAATTCCCTTATGCTGAATAGGCTACCTTGCGAGAAAAGGGAAAACTTGACAGCTGTGATCCGCAGTCGGTAGAGCATGAGACTCTTAATTTCGGGGTTCTGGGTTTAAGTCCCGCATTGGGGGAAAAAGCTTCCTGCATTGCAAGGGGTTGGGCTGGATGACCACTCGGGGTCCCTTCAACTTTACGAACTCTGCTCTGGGCCCCTCACCTTAACACCAGGTCAGCTGCTGTGACGTTGATAGCGGGAGAGAAGAGGAGGTTTAGAGGAGGAAGAGACTTCGGAAACTTTTCAGAAAGTTTGGCAGCGCCCTTATCTCCCAGCTGCCGGAGCGGCTGGCGCGGCGAAAATAAGCCCTGGTACGTGCGGAAGGAAGCGGCAGGGGGGCACACAGACAGAGGGAACATCTGTTTTTCACATTCCTTTCCTGTGCTGCTCGCCCTTGCCACGAGGCTGGATTCTGCAGAGGCGGGTTTTTGAGCAGGAGGAGAATTTGTGGCCCCGGGGTTTGGGTGCGAAGTAGGGGGGAAAGCGAAGGCGAGGAAGGACAAGGGGGTGCTCCCCTCCCTGCTGCCGGGGAACAGAAGCCAGGGGTCGGTTTTCAGCCGTGGGGATGCGGCGGAGAGTTTCGAGGGCTCGGGAATAAAAGGAGTTTCCTAGAAGTACATGGGAACAGCGTCTCGGAGTCTTACACACTTCCCTGGAGTGTGTACTGGGCCTCATTTATGCCAAACACCTAAATCGATTAAAAGGACTTCTTTGGTCGCAACCTTGGTGAACCACCGTGTGATGCTGCAGCAAAATAGGCTAACACTATTCTATGAAATGACCGTAACAGATTGGAGTACTGGGCGCAAGCTAACAAAACGAGTTTCCAAGGGGACAAAGGTCAGGTTCCTCACTTAGGCAGGAAGAACCAGATGCGCAAATACAGTGGAACCTCGGTTTATGAATTTTCTGATTACGAACGCTGTGGACCCATCTGGAACGGATTAATCCACTTTCCATTACTTTCAATGGGAAAGTTCGCTTCAGTTTATAGAATCATAGAATCATAGAGTTGGAAGAGACCACAAGGGCCATCCAGTCCAACCCCCTGCCAAGCAGGAAACACCATCAAAGCATTCTTGACATATGCCTGTCAAGCCTCTGCTTAAAGACCTCCAGAGAAGGAGACTCCACCACACTCCTTGGCAGCAAATTCCACTGCCGAACAGCTCTTACTGTCAGGAAGTTCTTCCTAATGTTGAGGTGGAATCTTCTTTCTTGAAGTTTGAATCCATTGCTCCGTGTCCGCTTTTCTGGAGCAGCAGAAAACAACCTTTCACCCTCCTCTATATGACATCCTTTCATATATTTGAACATGGCTATCATATCACCCCTTAACCTTCTCTTCTCCAGCTCCCTAAGCCGTTCCTCATAAGGCATCGTTTCCAGGCCTTTGACCATTTTGGTTGCCCTCTTCTGGACACGTTCCAGCTAGTCAGTATCCTTCTTGAACTGTGGTGCCCAGAACTGGACACAGTACTCCAGGTGAGTACTGTGAACGCTTCAGTTTATGAACAGACTTCCGGAACCAATTGTGTTCATAAACCGAGGTACCACTGTATAGGATGGGGGACACCTGGCTCACTAGCATTACATGTGAGAAGGATCTAGGGGTCTTCGTGGACCACAAGCTGAACATGAGCTAACTGTGCAACAGCAAAAAAAGCCAATGCTATTCTAGGCGGCATCCACAGAAGTCTAGTGTCCAGATCAGGGGAAGTCATTTGTTGTTGTTGTTGTTTAGTCGTTTAGTCGCGTCCGACTCTTCGTGACCCCATGGACCAGAGCACGCCAGGCACTCCTGTCTTCCACTGCCTCCCGCAGTTTGGTCAAACTCATGTTCGGAGCTTCGAGAACACTTTCCAGCCATCTCGTCCTCTGTCGTCCCCTTCTCCTAGTGCCCTCCATCTTTCCCAACATCAGGGTCTTTTCCAGGGAGTCTTCTCTTCTCATGAGGTGGCCAAAGTCTTGGAGCCTCAGCTTCACAATCTGTCCTTCCAGGGAGCACTCAGGGCTGATTTCCTTCAGAATGGATAGGTTTGATCTTCTTGCAGTCCATGGGACTCTCAAGAGTCTCCGCCAGCACCATAATTCAAAAGCATCAATTCTTCGGCGATCAGCCTTCTTTATGGTCCACCTCTCACTTCCATACATCACTACTGGGAAAACCATAGCTTTAATTATACGTACCTTTGTCGGCAAGGCGATGTCTCTGTTTTTTAAGATGCTCTCTATTCTGCCTTGGACAGACCACACCTGGAATACTGTGTCCAGGGCAGCACTCGAACCCGTGGCTTCAAGCAACAAGGAAGGAGATTCCAATTCAACCTCAGGACGAACTTTCTGACAGTCGCAGCCGTCCGGCCGTGGGATGGTAGGCAGTGGACTCTCCTTCCTGGGAAGTTTTCAAGCAGAGGTTGGATGGTTGTCTGCCATGGATGCTTTAGCGGGGGGTCAGACTCGATGAGCCCTGGGGGTCCCTCGCAACTCTATAGTTCTATGATTCTGAGCAGGGGCTACGATTCTTCCACTGAAAAATGAAGCAGGATCCTAGTCCTCATTTTTCTCGTTACCTTCAAAGTCCTTGCGAGCATCCTCTTGCAGATTCCTCCTGTGGCAAACATAAATTTCCTTCCCTTTTCTCTCGCTCTTGCCAAGCGATGTGAGCAGTGCCAGATTTACATATAAGCTCAACAAGCTCTAGCTCAGGGCCCCACTCTCTTGGGGGGGCCCCCCAAAAAAAATTTAAAGGGAAAAAACAACTGGATGTCCATTTCCGAAATATAAGATAGAAAACAAACAAAATAAAAGCTACACCCAGCAACCGTGTTTTGTGTTGTGTCGGCTCCTAGGGTGTAAGTCATGGCCCCCCGCCTGCTATCCTGCTCCCTCAAATATCCCTGGTTTGCTCCTTTCTATATATAGGGTGCCCACATTCTACATGGACTAGTTGCAAGGCAACATGGGCAAATGGATTAAGATCTCTATTAGGTCCATCAACAACCATATAGCATATATTCCACACGATAAACAGCGACCTCCTGGAACGTGTCCAGAGGAGGGCAACCAAAATGGTCAAAGGCCTGGAAACGATGCCTTATTGGGAACGGCTTAGGGAGCTGGGTATGTTTAGCCTGGAGAAGAGAAGGTTAAGGGGTGATGTGATAGCCATGTTCAAATATATAAAAGGATGCCATATAGAGGAGGGAGAAATATTGTTTTCTGCTGCTCCAGAGAAGCGGACACGGAGCAATGGATTCAAACTACAAGAAAGAAGATTCCACCTGAACATTAGGAAGAACTTCCTGACAGTAAGAGCTGTTCGGCAGTGGAATTTGCTGCCAAGGAGTGTGGTGGAGTCTCCTTCTTTGGAGGTCTTTAAGCAGAGGCTTGACAGCCATATGCCAAGAATGCTTTGATGGTGTTTCCTGCTTGGCAGGGGGTGGAACTGGATGGCCCTTGTGGTCTCTTCCAACTCTATGATTCTATGATTCTATGACCATTTGTTGTTGACAAAGGACAGCAGGACATAGAAAGGGCCCCATGACCTTCAGGAGCTGAGGGCCGCATCAAACCTCAATCTGGCCCTGGATGTGAGCACTCGAAATATCCCACCCACCTTGCCTAACAGTAGAGCCAGCTCTGAATGGCAGCTGCTCTGAGGCCGAAACCCAAAGGAATGAAGGGCGGTGGCCAAAAGGCTCAATAAAGATATGGGGTTTATTCGGTCAGGCAGACGTTTGCATGGGTGATTGTCTTCCGGAGGGAATAGTTTGGCAAGGTCCCCAGGGGGAGGCTGCTTCTCTGGTTGTCCCCCAACACCAGGCTGACGGGCCCCTCGTATTTGTTGGTGTAGGCGTCTTTCTGCTCTGTGCTGAACCAGCGGCAGTCCTTCCAGGGGTGGACCAGGTGGGAATACTTAATCTGGGAAGGAGAGAGAGAGAGAGAGAGAGAGAGAGAGAGAGAGAGAGAGAGAGAGAGAGAGAGAGAGGGCACAGAAACTTAAAGCTGGAATGGAGAGCTTGCTGGTTTGGGCCAACGGCCCGCCTAGGGTGCTAGTCCTCATGGTTTGAGTCGGCACCCGTATGTCTCAAGAGAGAATGCAGCGCGCCTTCGGGGGTGAAGCCAAGCCCCCAAGACACTCCCCCCCCCTCAGCCTCGTCGATGGGGTCCAAAGGAAAGAGAAGATTCCTGCATGGCAGGGGGTTGGGCTAGATGACCAGCGGGGTCCCAACTCGATCATTTCTTGATTCTATGAGAGCAAGACGCTTGGCTGCAGGAGTCGCCGGAAGGAGCCGCCCAACTGCCTTAGGGACTCCAGTCTGGATTCCTGTAGGGTTTCCTCCTGAGCCTTTTCTTCTCCCGAAATATCCCACAAGGCGGCAGAGGTCTAGGGCCAGAGGTTCCCTTCTCCCTGATGGGGGCTCCTTTCCCAGGCGGACGAGCCCCACCTGCCCCCCACTTCCCTCTCCGGCACGGGCAGGAGCCGCCTTCTTGCCCGTCGGACCCTCTCTTGGCCTTGTCTTCGCCTGCAGGGGAAGCCCCTGACTCACCAGGGGTTCGAGACCCCTCGGCTCCCCTCGCCCGGTTCAGCTGGCCAGTCGAAGCCATTCCTGGGATTGGGGCCACTGCCAGCAGCTTCGAGCTGAGTGCAGAATGAGGAGTCCGAAGGGGAACAAATGACCCCAGAAGGAGCCGGTACTGGATTAAATGACCCCCCCCCTCCAACAGAGGTACTGGATTAAAATACAGCGGGACCTTGGTTCTCAAACACCTTGGTTCCCAAACTCCGAAAACCCGGAAGTGAGTGTTCCGGTTTTTGAACGTTTTTTGGAAGCCGAACATCCACTGCGGGTGTCGGCTCTTGTTTCCGGGGGGCCCTGTGCCAATCGGAAGCCGCGCCTTGCTTTCCGAACATTTCGGAAATCAAACAGACTTCTGGAATGGATTAAGTTTGGCGCTTTTGTTTTTGCTCTTTATTTTGCGTTTTTGTTTCTGAAGGTTTTTCGGTTCGCTTGTTTTTGTGACTGTGTATTGATTGTGGAAATCATGGGCGTAGGCAAGGGGGGCAGGAGGGGGCAGTTGCCCCCCCCCTAGAAGCAGGGCCGCTGGTGGCCAGCCTGCCCCGCTGCCCGCCGCCACCCGGTGTCGTCTCCCTTCTCCCTGGCTGGCTGTGGGGCAGGTGGAGGGAAAGCCCCAGAGCTGCGCAAAGCGTTTGGATGGCTTTCCCTCCGCCCGCCCCACAGCCAGCCAGGGAGAAGGGAGACATCCCTTCTAGCCGGCTGGCTATGGGGCGGGTGGAGGGAAAGCCACTTTCCCTCCACCCGCCCCGGCGATCGCGGAGGGGGAGGAGGGGGTCGGAGCAGCCCATTTTCGGGCTGATCCTGGTGCCCCCTTGCCCCTGAATGACCATGGCTTTCCTTGCCCCACTGTGGCCCCGCCCCGTGGCCCCGCCCCTTGCCCCCCTAATTTTGATCCTGGCTATGCCCCTGGCGGAAATGGATAAAAGCCCCCCATCCAAACATTGACTATCATCAGTGCAGGTAAGAATTATTATCTTTTTAATTTTTATCATCTACAGTACTGCCTTGTTTATTTTATAGTACAGTACATTGATGATTGCTTTCGTTTTATGGATCAATGGTCTCGTTAGATAGTAAAATTCACGTCCAGCGGCTGTTTTAGGGGTTGTTTTTATATGTTTGGAACAGATTAATCCGTTTTGCATGGCTTTCTATGGGAAAGCGGGCCTCGGTTTTGGAACGCTTTGGTTTCGGAACGGAATTTCCGGAACGGATTAAGTTTGAGAACCAAGGGGCCACTTGCAGGGGCATCGGAAACTGCCTTAAGGACTTAAGAAGAATGGCTGCAGGATGAGGCCGGAAGGTCTAGCCCAGAGTGCTGCTCTCCCAGTGGACAACCAGATGACCATTATGGGAAACTGGGATTCGGAAGCTGCCTCCGACCGGCCCTTTGACCCCGGCCGGCCTGGCCTCTGCCGGACGCTAAGATCCTGCCTGACCTTCTGTAGCTCCTCCTCCGAGACCTGGTACTTCGCCTGCTGGTGAGGAACCAGCATGTCCTGGGTGCTAGTGGTGAGGCCTACGGGGGCTGCGAGAGAGGGAGAAAAATGGAGATAATACAGGGGTCAGCAAATAATAAGACTAACTAACTTTATTCGCATTAGCCAAAGGCCATAGCAACAATAAATATTTGTTGTTGTTTTTTCTCAATTTTTAATATTATTTTTATAAACATCTAATAAAAACAAAACACTACATCCACTATACACAATACACCTAAACATTAGGAAGAACTTCCTGACAGTAAGAGCTGTTCGGCAGTGGAATTTGCTGCCAAGGAGTGGGGTGGAGTCTCCTTCTCTGGAGGTCTTTAAGCAGAGGCTTGACAGGCATATGTCAAGAATGCTTTGATGGTGTTTCCTGCTTGCCAGGGGGTTGGACTGGATGGCCCTTGTGGTCTCTTCCAACTCTAGGATTCTATGATTCTATGAAATACAAAACAGAACATGCAAACAAACAAACAAAAGAATACAATACCAAATAACAAAAACAAATAAGCAATAACAACAAAAAATTCAAAATTTCATAAACTTAACCTCTTATCTAATCATTTTAGTGTGACATCCTCACACCCTCCATACTGCGATTCACTGCAAATGCTCTTTAGCAATTTCTACTTCATAATCCTTTTATCATGTTTTATATCTGTACTTATTCTTAATTCTAAACCATTAGCTATCATTTTTTCATTTTTTCCTTTATCTTAAAACCGATTCCTAGGCTACAGCATTATATATATTTAAAAATCCATTTCTTACTAATTAATTAATTAATGCTATACTTCTTCAGATAAACTTTAAAACTCTTCCAATCTTCTTCCACCGATTTTTCTCCCTGGTCGCAACGCCTCCCGGTCAGTTCAGCTAATTCCATATATTCCAGCATTTGCAACAATAAATATTTGGACGCAACGCTTGATTTATGCTTTCTCTGTCCATTTTTAAAAGGCAAGAAAGATAACAAACAACTTGATAAAAAAAACCACCTCTCCTGATCGCTGAGGCTTCTCTCTGCCTTTCCGAATGAGACACCCATCTTCCCTCCCAGCCCACCCCCAAAACCCCATTATTACCAGGATAGTTGAAAGGGATGTTGCTCCGCATGATCTTCCACTTGTTCACATCCAATTTGCGGGTCTCGGGGGGCTCGCGATAGTCGTCGTGTTGCGTGGTGCAGAAGTAGGAATAGCGGTTGTCCCCCAAGGTCAAGTCTTTCCGGGGTTTGGGGACAGCCTGGGATGCTGGCCCCTCCCGGTTTGGCTGGGCAGAGAAGACACGAGAGTTGTGGGTTCAAGTCCCGCGCCGGGCAAAAAAGATCCCCGCATCGCAGGGGGTCGGGGGAGCGACTCCAGGGACCCCCCAGGGAATTTTGCTACCTCTCTGTAGTAATAGCGGTGGATGGTGGTATTGGCGTTTTGCCTGTTCCTCTCGGGGTCCCGATCTCCTCGGAGAATGGAGGACTCGTTCTTTCTCTCACTGATGATGTGCAATGGTCCTAAGGATGTCCCAAGGGAAGAAACGATCAGGCGTGGGGTTTTTGTTTTCCCTTCTCCCACCCCGATCCTCTTTCCTTTCGTGCCACATTTAGGGAAGCTTTTAAAATTGCATTTTAATCTTTGGCTGGAAGCCGCCCAGAGTGGCTGGGGAAACCCAGCCAGATGGGCAGGGTATAAATATATTATTATTATTATTATTATTATTATTATTATTATTATTATTATTATCTTGGCTTTCCAATAGCCAGGGCCTGTATTATTGGTAAGCTGCTCTGGGAAAGACTATTGCCTCCACCCCCCCCCCCAAAAAAAACCCACTTTTGATTGCAGGATCGCTTCCCGGAGTTTTACAGGAGGCGAGAAATAAATGGAAGACTGAGCCGAACTGGGCTCCGTACTCTGGACAAACCTCACCCAATGACATCCTACTCAAGAGTAGACCCTGCTGCACCTGATTTAAGTTGTGTGCATCTCATTTCAGGGGTCTGAGTGCGAGCAGAAAAAAACCATCCTGTTTTTGTGGGGAGTGCGGCTAAGCGGTCCCTGAGCATGCACAGAGTTCCCCCCTCTTTCACTTATGTTAAAAAACAAACAGCCAGAAGAAACAGCTTGGGGGTGCGGAGGGAATGGCGATGGGGGTATCTGGGCTTGAACCCCGTGCTCCTGACCTGGGTCCCTCCAGGGATACGCTTCAGACATGACAGTGGTAAAATCCTGCCTCCCATCTCCTGGCTGGATATTCGTCTGGCGGACCTGGGCGGCTGCCCTCTCTGGGTCATAGCTGTTGGCGAGAGATTGGCAGAGAATGTCGGATCAGCACATGGTTTTCCTGAATTTTGTTGCTTTCTAAATACAGTAATAACAATTAAAATAATAGCAAATGAGTAAAATTGATGGCAATTGCAGCTAGACAGGTTATAGCGAGTAACTGGAAAAAGGCAGAAGAGCTAGAGGTGAACAAATGGAGGGGGAGATGGAATAATATTACAATTTTAGAATGCCTAACTGTGAAGATGCGTAAAATGAAAGGGTTTAAGGTCAATGAGAAAGAGGATTGGTTTGAAAAGCTATTGAATTGTTTGGGTAGGTTTGAACAATTTGGGGTAATTAAAAGGTTAAAAGTTAAATAAACCTTGTGGAATGTGGGGCTTAATAGATATAGAATTGTACATATGGTGGATCTGAATATGTTTTTTTATTGTTGATGTATATTGAATGTATCGGCTGCCGGGGGGGGGGGGGTTCACTGTTTGTGTTTGGTTGTTGGTGATTTAAAAAAAAATGTAAAAAAAATGTTTTTTAAAAAATTATTATTAGTTTGTCGCTTTATCTTGCCCAGGGTAGCGCAATGCAACTTAAAACCAGACAAACAGACCAAACAAAACAAAACAAAACCCCGCAACCTTGGCATTTGAAGACATAAGAAGAAGAGCCTATTATTTTCTAATTGCTCACAACAGCCCGGCGAGGGAGGCCAGGGCCGAGGCGCTGGCTCAGACTTACCCAGCGGACTTCATCGCTTGGCAGAGTCTTCTCCCGCAAGCCAACCACTAGGCAATGCTGCTTTTGGGGGCCTCATCCACTCTGCAGAAGCAAAGTGGGGTCTACACCACCATCGGCTTAACTGCTGCAACGTCCCCCTAGAGGATTCTGGGAGTTGTAGTCCGCCCGCCCCCCAAGCATTCCTACCCTGTCAGAACTACAGCTCCCAGAGTTCCCTGGGGCAAGGAAAGGAATGCTTAAGAAAGAGCTACAGGTTTCCCTGTTCAAACATTCCCAAGCTGGATGCCAGGAGGGAGTCTGAATGCACCCCAATATGGGTGCTGGATCAAGCAAATGGCCCATCTAAGTTTCTAGTCCCCTGATTATTTGGGTAACCCTTTTCCTTTTTAAAATATCTTTATTAAATGTTCTGTTTTGCAATTCAAAATGCTCATTTAAACATCCTTTTTTTGTCTTTAAATCCTTTCTTGATTGAAAACTTTATAACAGAAATGTACAAAAGATGTTATAGGCAAAATGAGAAATAAAAAATAGGCAGTTATTCATTCTATAACTAATATTTGCTTTGTACATCCATTTGTGATTAAATTTGACAAGACCTCTGATCTCCCCTTGCGTTCCCAAATTAAATTCCTCAAATACGCGCTTAAACTTTACTTTCTCCATGTTATTTAATGTACTATAAATTTTGTTTTATAAAATTATCCTATTTTCACATCCTATTTACATACAGTGGTACCTCGGTTTATGAACACAATTGGTTCTGGAAGTCTGTTCATAAACTGAAGCGTTCATAAACTGGAGCGAACTTTCCCATTGAAAGTAATGGAAAGTGAATTAATCCGTTCAAGATGGGTCCGCGGCGTTCGTAAACTGAAAATTTGTAGACCGAGGTGTTCGTAAATCGAGGTTCCACTGTACTCATTTTTTACATCCTTAAGATATCAATGAATTCTCTTTCCATGGTTCGTTTTGCATATCACAAATCCCCGCCTATTTTACAAAAACTAAACAATTCAGTATTCCATCATTGCATCCATCAAAACTTATTGACCCTGTTGAATTTATCTTAATGCTGCCAGCGTTTTCAAATATACACAATTCCCTCCAAATATTCAATAAACATTTTCCGATCTCCTCTAAACGTACATTCTTCTGGTTCTCTTATTCTATATGTTAAGTTTACTTTCTTGGGTTCCTTGATCACTGCAGATGGTGACAGCAGTCACGAAATTAAAAGACGCCTGCTTCTTGGGAGAAAAGCAATGACAAACCTAGACAGCATCTTAAAAAGCAGAGACATCACCTTGCCGACAAAGGTCCGTATAGTTAAAGCTGGTTTTCCCAGTAGTGATGTATGGAAGTGAGAGCTGGACCATAAAGAAGGCTGATCGTCGAAGAATTGATGCTTTTGAATTATGGTGCTGGAGGAGACTCTTGAGAGTCCCATGGACTGCAAGAAGATCAAACCTCTCCATTCTGAAGGAAATCAGCCCTGAGTGCTCCCTGGAAGGACAGATCGTGAAGCTGAGGCTCCAATACTTTGGCCACCTCATGAGAAGAGAAGAATCCTTGGAAAAGACCCTGATGTTGGGAAAGATTGAGGGCACAAGGAGAAGGGGACGACAGAGGACAAGATGGTTGGACAGTGTTCTCGAAGCTACGAACATGAGTTTGACCAAACTGCGGGAGGCAGTGGAAGACAGGAGTGCCTGGCGTGCTCTGGTCCATGGGGTCACGAAGAGTCGGACACGACTAAACGACTAAAACCAGAAGCTAGAGCTAGTTTAGCTCATATGTAAATCTGCAGTGGTGGTCCTCAGTCCTTACCGCTGGCAGTCAGATTCCTTGGGGGTGTACGCCCGTTTTTGCTCGGTCAGCATCTGATGGCACCGGGGGTCTCCAAATACGACCGACACCAGATTCTGCAACGGAGAGCGTGCAAAGTGCCTTCAGGGTGTGTTTTCATAGCATCATAGAAGGGGCCACAATAATAATAATAATAATAATAATAATAATAATAATAATAATAATATTTATTTATACCCTACCCACCCGTCTGGGTTTCCCCAGCCGCTCTGTGCAGCTTCCAACACATTTAAAAAACACAGCGAAACATCAAACGTTTATCTGGTTCGATACAAAAACGCCATGCTCACTTTAAAATAAGCAACTTATATCCAACAAGGAATTTCTCAAGGATTACTGTAATAATAAGACATCATGACTGGGTAATTAAAAGAGAATCTAATATTGATGAAAATGAGCAAAAGAAAACGAAAATAAATAGTGTGTTAGATTTTCTTTACTTTGGCTAACCCTTTTGTTTGTTACTTCTTTTTAAGCGCAGTAAAAAAAAACCTAATATCAAACAAAGCAATATTCATTAATCCATTAAACAGCGAACCTAAATATCAGCAAGTGATAATTAAACAGTTTACAGCTACAGCAAAGAATTACTAAACTACAATCGGTGAAGACAAAAAGGCACAGAAAAGGCCACGAAACCACGTAAAAAAGGATCAAACTGAGGAACAAGGAGGCACAACCTATAAAACCATTTTTTTAAAATGTCACTGAAGGGACACCTGAGGGTCATCCATTCCAACCCCCTGGATTGCAGAAATCTTTTGCCCAGTGCGGGACTCAAACCCGTGACCCTGAGAGGACTGAGTCTCCCGTAGACTGAGCTACCCCAGGTTTTGAACCGCCTACTTCTCTCTCTCCTTGTTTAGATTATATGTAAATCCAGCACTGGCATAGGTAGGTAGGTAGGTAGGTAGGTAGGTAGGTAGGTAGGTAGGTAGGTAGGATAATATTTTGGAAATTTACATCCAGTTTTTTCTTTTTCTTTTCTTTTTCAAGGTCACCCAGCAAGCTTTACGATCGCCACTGAGTGGGAATTCGAACCCTGGCCTCCCAGCACCCTAACCACTACCCCATGCTGCCCAGGGAGCTGGTTTTTTGGGGTCCTGGACATGCCCCCTTTACCTCGTCAAAGTGCTTTTCGGCGGGGGGCCCCCATTTCCCCGTGTAGTAAGTCTGGTACGTGGTGCCGAAGTCAGGGCAGCCGCCCCCTCTCAGGGGAGACTTTCCTCCTGCCAAGGAAGAAGGAGGAGGTTTTCTTCATACGTGGAAGCGAGGGTGTTTGGGGGAAACGATAGATTTTAAAAGACGTTTAAAGTCATTATACCAAATAAATATAAATAAAAATAAAAAACCCTTTCCTTGCAGTTCCTAAGCAGAGCTTCCAGGGACAGAAGCAGTCTACCTTGGGTGGCTTTCGGAAGCCAGAATTTTTTAAAAATGGCTTTAAAATAGACCACTGATCTCAGTTACAGGCTGTTTAGGATTTAATGTACTGTAAGGTGAAATCCCAAAATGCCGTTTGAAGAACCTGTGTTTTGTATTTATCATATTTTCCTTCCTACACCCCATTTTGCCCCCACAACAACCCTGCGAGGTAGGGCGGGCTAAGAGATGGCGGCAAACGGCAAGCTTTATGGGCCGAGTGGGGATTCGAACCTGGGCCTCTAACTGTGACGCTGCACTGGCTCTCCAGAAGACCAGGCCAGTGGCTCATCTGGTCGTCCAGCGTGGGTAACCAGTGAGCAGGATTCGCACCCAAAAGCCCTCCCCCTTTCCTTCTGTTTTTCGGTCCTGCCAACTGCACGGAACCCAAACAGGCCCATTTTGGGGTTCCACACTCTTCGTGTTTGGGGAGCCCAAACAGGGTGTCAGGGAATGGGATCAGACTCTGGGGCGGCTTCCGTTGATTTGGGTTCGATCGGGGGTCTGTCTCCTCCCTGAATGTCTCCTGATTCTAAAGGGGGCCGGTCCCCTCCCCGAATCCCCCCAGTTCTAAAGGGGGTCTGTCTCCTCCCCGAATTTTCCCCGAGTCTGAAGGCATCCAAGTTGGCAACCATCTCTGCGTCCGGTGGGAGGGAGTTCCACGGTTGAACCCAGCCAACCCACCATGGGCGCTTCTCCCGAGCCCTGCTCCCCGGCTCGGCCACGGGCACCCCAAAGGACCGGGTGCCCCCCTGCCAACACACCCAGGTGCTGACTCGGGGCCTTTACGGCTGGCTCCGTCCGCCCGTGGCTTGGGTAGGATTGCTGGTAGAGCGAAGCGGGCAGCGGTTGCTTCTCCTTGTCCCCGCTGGGGACGCTGTCGTCCCACTTGTCCCCCCGGCGGGGGGCTTCGCGGGGCAGGGCCGGCGGGTAGGGGTAGCTGTCCCTGGTGACGGAGGTGAAGGTGCCCTGCCGGGGGTCTCCGTGCATCTTCAGGTGGGGCGAGGGCGGGTGGGCGGGCACCCTCTCCTCCAGCCTCCGGGGAGGGTAGGAGAGGTAGGTCTCCGAGCGGGTGTCCCAAGGGGAGCAGTCCATGTCTTGGTTCAGGACCCCTGCACACTTGGGGGGCCGGATGGCTTGGCTGCGGAAGCTGCCCCACCGAGGGGGGTAGTCGATACGGTACGGCGAGATCACCGTGGCGCCTTCGGGGCGCCGGTCGAAGCCCAGCTGGAAGTGCGAGGCCTGCAAGTAAGGGGTGTTGGCGAGGCGAGAGGGGGCCCTCGGCACCATGCGGACCTCCGTGACGCGGTGTGGGTTTGGGGGCGCCACTGGGCCGCCCTGGGGGTCCACTGGGCGGCAGCAAAGGGGCACCATCTTGTCGGGGAGCATAAACGTGCCAGGGGTCTGCGGGAGATCGGAACCCAGTGCCTGGGCACCTGGAGCAAATGTCCTGCGCCGATTTGGGTTTACAAGCTCTGGTGTGGCCCCAAATCCTCCACATTCCCTATATGCATTGCTTTAAAAAGAAAAAAAGGTGGTTTGCGGCACCCCCCTTTCAAAGCACTCTCTGGGGCTGGCAAGAAGCGCTGTTTTGGGGGTTCCCGAGGGCTCAAAGGCGTCCCGGGGGAGGAATATGGCTTCCTGGATTGTGAGGTCATAGGAAGGGTGGTGAGGTCATAGGAAAAATTGTGAGGTCATAGGAAAGTCACTGGGGTCACCCGGACACAGCCTTTCTTTTAGGGATTGTCAAAGTGGAAATAGCGAAGGATTTAATCAATCAATTGATTTGCGCAAGAATTACGAAGGGGAGATTCGAACGAAAGATGGACGGCTCGTAAAAATGACGGACCGCGCAGAAATGAGCCAAAATCAGAGGTAAAAACAAACGTTTTGGGAGGATGTATTTGGCAGAATATTCAAAGAAATCTTACAGCATTGCGAAAACGTGAGCGGGGTTTGAAATGCAAGTAGCAGCTTAGAAATATTGAGATGAATAACTCAGGATGATTTGATACAGAGATGAAGAACTGAAAATATGCAGCGTTTAAGGGGAAACGTCACAGTCGCAAGGGGAGTTCAATGGAATGTCTCTGGGAAAAGGTGTACAATTTGAAAATTCAACAAACATATATATATATATTTGCGGCCCAGCCGAGTTTCAAGTTTGGAGAATAGGCAGCATGACACAAGTTTGCAAACTGTGTGTAGGGATGAAATTTCGCTCCCCTTCCCTCTCCGTGGAACTCCAATGCAGACGCAAAACCAGGAGATTTGGGACAGAGAAAAGGGAGTCCTTTGTGCAGTTAAGCGATGGAACTCCCTGCCACAGGAGGCAGAGACGGCTGCCAACTTGGATTCATGGAGGAGAGAGAAAAGGATGGCTGTGTTCTCCCTCCTCCGTCGGAGGCAGAAAACGCTTCTGGATTCCAGTCGCCGGAAACCGTAGGAAGGTGAGAGCGTTGCTCGAATCCTGTGTGTCGGTCCCCCCCCAATAGAGACAAGACGGGGGTCCCCTCCTTTGGCCTGATCCGGCAGCTTATTCCCACGTCGTGATGGAGCCTCCAGCTCTGAGCACAGTCTACCTCCGATTGCATATGGGAACATTGGAGATGTGGGATTGTTATCTGAATCCCCCCCCCTTTTCTGGGAAACGGCAGGAGGGAAGAGGGATCTTGTGTTGGGATCTTGCTTGCAGGGTTCACCTGGGGGGGGCATGTGGTCGGCCCCTGTGAGAACAGCCTCATCCAATGGGATGTTGGGACGTTCTCCGGGTTGTTTCCAACCAATCCTTCCGAGGCCGAGAGACAAACAACATCCCATGATTGAGAGGAACAAAGGGCTCTTTGTGGGGATTCGCAGCAGCAGGGGGGGGGCACCTACGCCGAGCTGCCGGTGCTGGGTTCCGATTTGCGTAGGGTAGAGAGAGGGTGGCCTCCTGCTCTGGCAGCCCATAGCATACTGTTGCGTCTCGAGAAACAATGGAGTGCGCCTCCGGGGGTGAAGCCAGCCTTCTGGGGGCTCAAGTCTGGGCTGGGGGTCCCGGGCTGCCCAGACGACAAGACCCCCCCTTCTTGGCCTTGCTAAAAAGCTCTTTTTAAAATATATATATCTATATATAGATAGATAGGTGTCTACAATACGTGTCAACTTATATTTCCCTTCTTTTTGCCATTGCCAGCCCTCCCTCCACCCCCCAGAATGGCTTCTTTTGTTTTTCGTTGCTTTTTAATTGTGGTATACATAATACAATGTTTACTTCTTCCCCATAAGTCATCTTTTCTTCTTTTTAGCTTAACTTTACAAACTTCAGTCGATACATATCAAGAGTTGTATTTGGGAACAATGTTCTTCCACACATTCCCCTTCTTTTCTCGATTTCCGATTCGATTGGGATCTAAGAGCTGCTGTCATTTCCGCCCGTTCTATCAATTCACAAGGTTTGTTTTGCCAGTCTGCTATTGTGGGAGCAGCATCTCCCCTTATCCAATTTCTAGCTATTGGTATTCTGCCAGCAGCTGTCCCATATAAAAACTATTATTATTATTATTATTAACACCCTGGCTTTCCTCCAAGGACCTCAAGGGGGTGCTACAGACCTGGATTCATCTTCACAACAGCCCTGGAAGGTAGGCTTAGCGTGAGAGACTCGGCCAAACCCACCTCTGGCAAGGTCACTATTACCCTACTTCCGATATATTAATTGCCGCACTCCGTAAAAACCGATCGCGTCTCAATTCTGCCTTTTTCTCCAAAAGTTGGCAGGCAGAATTCTCCCCACCTTCCTCCTTTGATCCCCCCCCCAAAACAACCCTGCTCTAACCACTATGACACCGTTGCCTCTGGCAACTGACCGGAGGGCATTTTCTCATGATAGCAAAACCGGGTCAAAATCCTTGATTTTGGCCACCCCCTTGCCTCTCGGTGTCCCTCCCTTCCTGCTTGCCGCAAACCTTCCCCAAAGCGCTTCCCTCGTTTTCTGCCCCCCAGGACATCGGGGGCTTGGGAACCAATGAAGAACAGCCCATTCCCTTTGCCCCCTAACGCCATCTTGCCCCAGAGCGCTGCTGGCGGCATCGACTGCACCATTTCGGGGGGACCAGCAAGCAGCTGCCGGCAGCCTCCTCATTGGAGACGTCCGGTCGCCCTCCCTTGCCGGTCATCCTCCATGGGGCTCAGGAACCCCTGGCCCTTGTACTCAGAGGGCAGGAGGTCGCCCGAGCCCGGCTGGTCCTCCTTGGGCAAGAGGGTCTCTTCGGCGGGGTTGGCGAGGGCCGGAAAGTCCGCTGCAGTGCCGGCGGCCGGGTCCTCTTTGCACGGAGACCTGGGTTCGAGGGTGAGGGGTTCCGTGGGGCTGCTGGGCTCCAGGGGCTGCATGAAGCCCTGCCGTGGGTCCACCTGGGGAGAAGAAGGGCGGGGTTCAGAGTGAGCTGGCTGTAAATTGCACCGGTGCCCAAAGGCGTAGCAAGGTCAGGGGGTACCCGGTGCAATTTTTTTTTCATCCACCACATTGACCAGAGTTGAGCAAATCCGACCTACGATCACACAAATTGCGTGATCGGATTTCACGATGGCGATCATGCCAATCCCATAAAGCCGCCCGCCAGGGATGTGAGCGTCGGGAGGTGCAAACTGCCGGGGGGTGCCAAGCTGATCACCGAGCAGATTTGCCTGACCAGCGGGTGAGTTTTCATGACGATGATCACGCCAATCGTGAAAATCCGCATGCCAGGGGTGCGAGAACCGCCACGACGATCCGCCCGGGGGGGGGGATTTTGTCAACCCTGCTAGGCATGACACCCCTTGCAATGCCCCTTGCCCGCAGCTGTTTCTCGCACCCCTGTCCCCAGGCGGGCGTCTCATCCTAGAGTCTCAGCCATCAAGAGCTCTCCTGCCCATTCCATCCTCTCAAGAGATGGTGCAGTTGGACCTGAAGCGGCCGATTGCTCCCATTTCTCGGAGACTCACCTGCCCCAGCTCCGATCTGGCGAGGATCTTAACAGCTTCCGTGTCGGCCGGGTCTGGCAAGGGGGGGCACAGAACTTCCTTCACCCTACTGGGGGGTGGGGGAAAAGGAATAAAAAGATTTGTTTGTAGCTTTGCCTATTGCAGAAGAGGTGGGAAAGCAGAGCCCTGCGTTCTGGATTTCGCATAAGGACTGAAGGAGAGCTTTCTGAATCAGGCCACATGGGGCACATCTAGTCCAGCCCTCTGCCTTCTCAATGGCCCCAAATAAATTAATTATAATAATAATAATAATAATAATAATTATTTATTTATACCCTGCCCACTCTGGGCGGCTTCCAACAGAAAAATAAAATACAGTAATCTATTAAACATTAAAAGCCTCCCTAAACAGGGCTGCCTTCAGATGTCTTCTAAAAATCTGGTAGCTGTTTTTCTTTTTGACATCTGATGGGAGGGCTTTCCACAGGGCGGGCGCCACTACCGAGAAGAACCTAGGGGTTGAGATAGACCGCGCCTGGAGCTGGAGGCTCCATCAGGATGTAAGAATAACCAAAGGGGACCCGTTTATTCTTGGAATCATAGAATCATAGAGTTGGAAGAGACCACAAGGGCCATCCAGTCCAACCCCCTGCCAAGCAGGAAACACCATCAAAGCATTCCTGACAGATGGCTGTCAAGCCTCTGCTTAAAGACCTCCAAAGAAGGAGACTCCACCACACTCCTTGGCAGCAAATTCCACTGCCGAACAGCTCTTACTGTCAGGAAGTTCTTCCTAATGTTGAGGTGGAATCTTCTTTCTTGTAGTTTGAATCCATTGCTCCGTGTCCGCTTCTCTGGAGCAGCAGAAAACAACCTTTCCCCCTCCTCTATATGACATCCTTTTATATGTTTGAACATGGCTATCATATCACCCCTTCACCTTCTCTTCTCCAGGCTAAACATACCCAGCTCCCTAAGCCGTTCCTCATAAGGCATCGTTTCCAGGCCTTTGACCATTTTGGTTGCCCTCTTCTGGACACGTTCCAGCTTGTCAGTCTCCTTCTTGAACTGTGGTGCCCAGAACTGGACACAGTACTCCAGGTGAGGTCTGACCAGAGCAGAATACAGTGGTACTATTACTTCTCTTGATCTAGATGCTATACTCCTATTGATGCAGCCCAGAATTGCATTGGCAATATTCCAACCGTTTCAGGAAACTGGCATGCAGGATTCGAACACCGGAGCGACACTCTCCATTTCCCGGCAACTAGGATTCGGAAGCGTTTACTGCCTCCGACGGAGGAGGGAGAACACACAGCCATACTGCCTATAATAGTCAGCCCTAGTCTTTCCCTCCTCCACGAATTGGCCTGATCCTCTTTTAAAGCCATCCAGGGTTGGAGGCCGCCACCTTGCCCCCTGTGGCAGGGAGTTCCGCAGTTTAACAGCAAAGCTGAAACAGGCCGGCTTGCCTATATGCAGAGGTGGTGCCAACCCCCTGGGCTTAGGAACAGTGGGCAGCAGGGCTGTGCCCCCCCCTGCTGCGCCAGGGTGTGTCATTTTAGGGGGCAAGACTTTTTCCCCCATTCAAATTCCTTCAGCGAGGCGTCTTAGAAATATGCTTTTTTGGGGGGGTCGTGAGGGATTCAAATCTGCTTTTATTTCAGGGGCTTGTTAAGCCTCTTGCCTGGCAGCGAAGCACAGAAACTGCTGTAGGGAAAACCCCCAGGATTTTAATTTCTGCAAACGCTAAACAATAAGAAGAACGGAAAATATTAACATTACCGCAACGGGATTTCCCCCCTGATTGCAGAGCAATTTCACTCACATCTTACCTGTGCTTTTTTTTCCGGGGGGGGGGGGGGTACGCAGGGGTACGCACACCCCTAAACATTTAGCAAATATTTGCCATTTTGTCCATCTGCTGTATTTAACACACACACACCCCTATATAAAAGCCAGATTTCATTAATGGAACTAAAATTCTATTTTTTGAAATCGCGGTGCAGCTTTTAAGCACCCCTGATCTGGGGAGATTTGGAAGCTGGGGAAAATACATGCAGTGCCTATCTTGCTGGCAAAGCGCCCCCCCCACCAATGTGGTTTTTGAGCTATTCCTGCACCCCCACCTCTTTTTGCAAATGTGGACAGCGCTGGCGGCAATGAGGACCCCTCCGACGAGACCCAGGAGGAGGAAGCTGAGCGTCAGAGTCGTCTTCTTGGAATCTGGCGGAGAGGCAGAGGAGGAATTATTTTTTTAAAAAACCCCACAGAATCCTAGGAAGGGAACCCAGGTGGTCATCTATCTCATCCCTCTTTTTCTTGAACCCTTGGCCTTGAGTTTAGGGTTAGGGAAGGAAGAGCAGGAAGGAGGAGGAGGAAGAAGAAGAAGAATGGGACATTCTACTGCTGGCACCCAAAGAGGAGACATTTCACAGGGGGGTTGCAGTGACGAGCCGCACCTGCGGGGCGGGTTCGAACGGGGATGAAGTCTCGGCAGCGGCCCTCGCTCCCGGCGGTCAAAACCCCGACTCCGACCCTGTAAGTGGTGTTGGGCTGCAGGTCTGAGATGGTAAAGCGGGTCTCGGAAGCGTTGAGCTCGTAAGCTATGGGGGATGAAAATAATGGTTTATATAGTAGTAGTAATAATAATAATAATAATAATAATAATAATAATAATTTATTATTTATACCCCGCCCATCTGGCTGGGTTTCCCCAGCCCCTCTGGGCGGCTTCCAACAAAATATTAAAATATCTTGGTCGGTTAAACATTAAAAGCTTTCCTAAACAGGGCTGCCTTCAGATGTCTTCTAAAAGTCTGGCAGATGTTTTTCTCTTTGACATCTGCTGGGAGGGCATTCCACAGGGCGGGTGCCACCACCGAGAAGGCCCTCTGGCTAGTACCCTGCAACTTGGCTTCTCGCAGTGAGGGAACCGCCAGAAGACCTTCGGAGCTGGACCTCAGTGTCTGGGCAGAACGATGGAGGTGGAGACGCTCCTTCAGGTATCCTGGACCTTTGAGGTCAGCACCAACACTTTGAATTGTGCTCGGAAACGTCCTGGGAGCCAATGTAGATCTTTCAAGACCGGTTTTATGTGGTCTCGGCGGCCACTCCCAGTCACCAGTCTAGCTGCCGCATTCTGGGTTAGTTGTAGTTTCCGGGTCACCTTCCAAGGTAGCCCCACATAGAGCGCATTGCAGTAGTCCAAGCGAGAGATAACTAGAGCATGCACCACTCTGGCGGGACAGTCCGCGGGCAGGTAGGGTCTCATCCTGCGTACCAGATGGAGCTGATAAACAGCTGCCCTGGATACAGAATTAACCTGCGCCTCCATGGACAGCTTTGAGTCCAGAATGACTCCCAGGCTGGCTGCACACCTGGTCCTTCGGGTTAGGGTTAGGGTTAGGGTTAGGGTTAGGGTTAGGGTTAGGGTTATCCCATTCAGGACCAGGGAGATTGCATAAGGGATTCTATCGAGAACGAGTTGCATTTGGTTTTTTGCAACAGTATGGAGGCAGAATGAAAGGGAAAATTTATAATAATTGGCTATGTAATAGATTTGTATTTGAATGGGTTGCTATTTGGCGCTGATATAATATGGCGCATATTGGATTTTAATAAAAATTATTTAACAACAAAAAACAACAACAGTTAAAACGATTGGGTGTAATCAGTGCAACCAAACAGGTGAACTTGATCCAAAGTCTGGTTTACACGCCTGGAATCGGAGAGTTGGAAGGAACCCCGCGGGGTCATCCATCCCAACCCCCTGCAATGCAGGAATCAAAGTACCCATGACAGATGGCACCCCTTTGCCTCTTACCCCACCCCCTCTGCCACCCACTTTGGGCACCCCCGATCTCGTGGCTCAGCAGTGCTCTACGCGCACTGCGCATGTTTTGCACCCAGGTCTCCCGCTGTGACCAAACTCACTGGCAATCTCCTCGCCTCGCTCGTCAAGCCAGCAGAGGACGTATTTCTGGAGTGCTCCGGGGCAGCCGGCGAGGAGGGCAGGGGGGTCCCAGGAGATGTCGGCGGAGGTGGGCGTTGGGGTGACATCCAGGCGCACAGGGTATCCGGAAGACACTAAAAGAGAGGGGGAAAGGGAAGAGGGACTCAGGGAAGGGTGGGATAAAGATGGCAGGATCCCAGCACATGGAACCTCTTACAAAATGACAATACAATTATTATTATTATTATTATTATTATTATTATTATTATTATTATTATTATTATTACCCCGCCCATCTGGCTGCGTTTCCCCAGCCACTCTGGGCGGCTTCCAACAAAATATTAAAATACAATAGTTCCCTGTGGACTCTCCGCACCCTGACCACGGCCAAAAGACCGATTCTGATGCATCGGAAGAAATAAAAATGAGGCTCCCCTTCTACAATTGCAGTGAAGACTTATACAAACTCGCAAACTCAGGAACAAATTGTGGGAGTTCGCAGAGCTGGCAAAAAAAAAAGGCAAGTTGGGAGGTAATACTGAACTAACGCTTATTCAAAAATGGGATATGTATAAGAAAATATTTAAAAGTTTATTGTACCAACACAAAGTCAGCGGCAGGATTTGCATGACTTCTGTGATACGATGGGTAATAATTATAAGAGGGGATATTAATGGTGATTGCAGAGAAAATGCACCAAATTAAAGAAGCAGTAAATACAGGATAGGGTGGCGGGAATTTGAGAAGAATGGACAGTGAACCAACAATGTGATTTTCTTTTTGTATTTCTGTTTTGATTGTATATATATTTGTCTGTCACATCTTTTTAACACCAATAAAGCTTTTTGGAGGGGGGGGGGGAGGAACAAATTGCATATAAACGCAGACTTGCCATGGGGCAAATTCAGCGATACTTGGAATCCAAATATACCATAGAATCGTAGAGTTGGAAGAGACCCCAAGGGCCATCCAGTCCAACCCCCTGCCAAGCAGGAAACACCATCAAAGCATTCCTGACATATGCCTGTCAAGCCTCTGCTTAAAGACCTCCAGAGAAGGAGACTCCACCACACTCCTTGGCAGCAAATTCCACTGCCGAACAGCTCTTACTGTCAGGAAGTTCTTCCTAATGTTGAGGTGGAATCTTCTTTCTTGAAGTTTGAATCCATTGCTCCGTGTCCACTTCTCTGGAGCAGCAGAAAACAACCTTTCTCCCTCCTCTATATGACATCCTTTTATATGTTTGAACATGGCTATCATATCACCCCTTAACCTTCTCTTCTCCAGGCTAAACATACCCAGCTCCCTAAGCCGTTCCTCATAAGGCATAATAGGTTCCTCATAATAGGTTAAGATCTGGCTAAGTACAACCTTGTAAAATACACAGTTTTGAACTTTCAATAAAGATGTTTAAAAGATAGATAGATAGATATTTTCAAGCAGGAGAAAAATAAATGGCAGGATCTTTTCCCGTTTCTCGCAGGGAAACAAGGGGCGGAAAGGAACCCATATTTTGCACATCCTGGGGAGGGAGGGCTCTGCGCCATGAGGACGAGGTCCTGGAGAGGGTTACCAGATGTCCCTGGTTTCCGGGGATAGTCCCCGGATTTGCAAATCTGACCCCGGAAAATGTGGCAGCGGCAGCCTCAGCAGCCCGGAGCCATCCTGTTATCGCAGTTGGCTCTGGCTGGCTTCAGGAGCTGCTCGCCGTCCGCTGCCGCCACCACTGCCAAGGGGGAACAGATCTCTCCTGCCCCCTTCCCCCTTTGTTTTGACAGATCTGGGGAGGCTCGGGAGTTGCGGGCGAGTGGCCGTTGCCCAGGAGGGGCGCAAGGCACGCGGTTTCCTTGCCAGGCAAGGTTCAAAGCCCTTCTTTTGCATCCTGTGAAACATAAATGTGCAGGGTTTTTAAAAAATTGTGCCACCCGCCCGCAACTCCCCCCCCCGTCAAAACAAAGGGGGAAGGGGGCAGGAGATTGAGGGAGGCTCAGGAGTTGCGGGCAGGCGGCACGCCGTTGCCTAGCTTTTAAAAAACTCTGCACATATTCTAATTTTCCCGAGTTTCACCTGTATTTCATCGAAAAGTGCATTTATTTCAGTAACACCATTTAAAAGGTGAAACCAACATATGAGATAGATGCATGACATGCAAAGCAAGATATGGCAAGCCTTTATTTGTTGCAATTATTTGTCGTTAGGCGGGTCAATTATAAATGGAATGGAACGAATGAAATGTCATAGTGATGTTTATTTTTGTTTATTTTTTTGCGTTATTGTAACCATCTGTTTTATTACTGTGGAATTTCCAAAAGAAAGCATTTGTAAAAACTAAAATAAAAATAAAAAAATAATAAGTTGCATTGCTGAAATAAATGCACTTTTCGACGATATTCTAATTTCACCTGTATGTTTCCCAGGGTGCGAAAGAAGGGTTTTGCACCTTTATACACCTTTATACATTCTGCATGTCTGCTTGGGCCCAGGGTCTTTTGCCTCGCCGTCCGCACTACTGACTCCCTGTTGCTACTCAGCTTCAAAAAGGAAAAGGGAAAAGGGTCCCTGGATTTGTCGGAAAAAATCTGGTAACCATGGACTAGGACAGTGTTTCTCAACCTTTTTTGGGCCACGGCACACTTGTTCCGTGAAAAAAATCACGAGGCACACCACCATTAAAAAAGTTAAAAAATTTAACTCTGTGCCGCCCTATATTATAATTATGACTGTAAGAAACACTTGCCAAATATTGCTTTCCGGCGGGTAAGTGTTGTGTATTGGCGGCCGCCAGGCACGTGACAATGCAAATCGCCCTTCTCGTCGCCGCACGTTGCGGCACACCAGCCAGCATCTCGCGGCACACTAGTGTGCCGCGGAACAGCGGTTGAGAAACGCTGGACTAGGAGCCTGAGGCAAAGCAGAGAGACGCACCTCTCCTGTGGAAGAGGCGGGCGAGGCCAAGAGTCCACCAGGTGTCCTTCTCCGGGTCCCACCTGTGGACAGCCAGGCGGGTGCAGATGTCGGGCTCCAGGACCCCTGAAAAAGGAGGACACAGTCAGGGATTCGGAGGCCGCGGAGAATATCGGGAGAGCCTTGTGCAACTGCGGAAATGGATAAAAGCCCCCCACCCAAACAAGGACTATCATCCGTGCAGGAAAGAAAAGAAACACTAATTTTCATTTTTATCATCTACAATACTGTCTTACTTATTTTATATTACAGCACATTGATTTTGTTGCTTTCATTTTATGGATCAACGGTCTCGTTAGATAGTAGAATTCAAGTTCACTGGCCGTTTTAGGGGTTGTTTTTAAAAGTCTGGAACGGATTGATCCGTTTTGCATGACTTTCTATGGGAAAACGTGCCTCGGTTTTGGAACGCTCTGGTTTTCGAACGGACTTCTGGAACGGATTAAGTTCCCAAGGGACTGTTGTGTATTAATGTAATAGCACAGCCAAGTATGTATTGTAATATAATATACAGTATAGAGTTTATTGTATTGTATTGCAGAGTTTATTTGAATGCATAAGTTCCAGCGGGAACGTATATCATTTGCTGGTTCAGAGTGCAGGATTTGGATCCACTGCCGGATTGGTTTCCGCTGGAGGGAATCCTTGCCATTGGTTCCCACCAAAATGTATCTTTTCCCTGGTAGTTCTCTGTTACTATATAAGCCCTAGTTTTCCCCATTCCCAGTATTCTGGCTCTTACTTGTTCTTTGAAGTAAAGAGATGTTGGACCAGATCCTTGCCTCCTGTTTCTTATTTGCACTGAGCTGAAATCACTGAAGACCCAATACACAACAGGGACCACGGTAATAATAATAATAATAATAATAATAATAACAACAACAACAACATCCCCTTAAATAAAGCTGTGCTCGATGGATGTAAGGATATATGATTTTGGTCATGATTGAGAATCGCAGAGCTGGGGACAGAGAACTTTAAAGTGATAAGATAGGAATGTGGGGAACAGGAAAACATGTTTCCCAGCGGAAATGTGCTTCAGAGGTCCAGACTATGGGGAGTCCGGAAAAATATAATAATTAACAATTTGGATTGCAATTTGGTTCTTCTTCTTCTTCTTCTTTTAGTTTATTGTTTTTAATTGGAATGTTGTATTTGGAACATTATAATTGGCTGTTTGTATTAGAAAACTAATAAATGATTTAAATACCTAACAACAACAACATCCCCAAATGCTGCAACCTTTCCTCTTAGGGGAGTCTGTCCTGCAGAATCAGAGCCCAAGGATGCCAGCTGCCAAGCTCTTAATCCCCGCAGCTGTCCGGTCTAGTTATGAGCAGCATCCCATAATAATCCATTTAGGAGAATCAGCAGGGTCATTGCACTACCTTTGCAGAGCTTCCTGGTAATCAGTTCCCCTCAATTTCTCCGTGATGTTGACATCTTCCGACGGAGTCAGCTCATTTTACAAAACACATTTATTCTGGCGCATTGCAAAAAGAAAAACCGGGGTTGGCTGGCTTTTTATACTGTACATGAACCCTTTTTTTAAAATTTCACCTGTTCAGACACGTGAAACAGACATGCCTTTTAATCTGAACACTGGCTGCGAACGGCTGCTCGTTGCTTAGAAGTTCAGCTTTCCGTGGCAAAATTAACTGGGAAGCTCAGAAACCAAGAAGACGAGAACTTTAAGAGGGAACGGGAACAGTTGATTAATTTATTTACGAGACCACAGGTTGAAACATTAGCCGGATTTTAACCACACTTGTAAACGAGCGGAAAATTTAGAAGGATAATAATTTGGATAAATTATTGACAGGCAGTTGTAAATATTACCATTAGGACTCATGGAAGGGATGGGGGGGGGGAAGTCAGGAGATTCAGAGTAATCTTGATATTTGGATCTTGAATGGTTTTTTGATGCATGTATATATTTGTTAATTTTTTTTTAAAGTTCAGATTTCTGCTTGTTTTAAACTCCTGCCTTTTCAGCGATCATTTTAACATTCGCTTTTATATTTTATATAAACAGCTGAGAGGGCATTTCCACCTCCCGTACATTGAAAAAGTATATTGATTCTGCTAAACAAATACCCTACTAAGCATGGAGCAGGAACTCCATTAAAGAAAAAGAAAGGCGTACCTAGCCTCCCTCCCCTTCTTTGCTCATCCATCCAACCCCACCCCCCCACCCCGCCCCCTGGCAGCGTCATTCAGATCGATTTTTACACCTGACAAAACGCGTTTGTGGCTTTGAGAGTTTATGTGGGGGTTTATCTATTCTTATTTTTTAAAAAGAAACATAAACGAGAGACCCATGGAAAAGAACCTGCCTGACCAGCTGGTCTCATTGAGCTCTTGCATGTCTTTGTCCTCGCAGGACATTCCCGGGTCCTTTTCGAGGCAGATGACCTCATGCTTTGTCCCCCACGTCACTGAGAAGCCCCTGCCAGATTGGATGACCTCCTGGAAGGTGGGACCTACTGGGGTCAGAATAATATAATAATATTAATAATAATTTATTACTTATACATGACCCATCTGTCTGGGTTTCCCCAGCCACTCTGGGTGGCTCCCAACAGAACATTAAAAACACGATAAAACATCAAACATTAAAAAACCTCCCTAAAGAGGGCTGCCTTCAGATATCTTCTAAAAGTCAGGTAGTTGTTTAGTTCCTTGACATCTGATGGGAGGGCGTTGCACAGGGCAGGTGCCACCACGAAGAAGGCCCTCTGCCCAATTCCCTGTAACCTCACTTCTCACAGGGAGGGAACCTCCAGAAGGCCCTCAGGAGAGGGACCCCGGTGTCCGGGGTGGAGATGCCCCTTGAGGTCTACTGGGCCGTTTAGGGCTTTCAAGGTCAGCGCCAACCCTTTGAATTGTGCTCGGAAACATCCTGGGAGCCAATGTGGGTCTTTCAGGACTGGTGTTATGTGGTCTCGGCGGCCGCTCCCAGTCCCCCCTCTAGCTGCCGCATTCTGGATTAGTTGCAGTTTCTGGGTCGCCTTCAAAGGCAGTAGCCCAAGCAGGAGATAACCAGAGCATGCACCGCTCTGGCCAGACAGTCTGCGGGCAGGGAGGGTCTCATTCTGCTTACCAGATGGAGCTGGGAGACAGCTGCCCTGGACACAGAATTGACCTGCGCCTCCATGAACAACAGTGAGTCCAAAATGACTGCCAGGCTGCGCACCTGGTCCTTCAAGGGCACAGTTACCCCATTCAGGACCAGGGAGTCCTCCACACCTGCCCGCCTCCTGTCCCCCACGAACAGTACTTCTGTCTTGTCAGGATTCAACCTCAATCCATTAAACACCATCCATCCTTCAACCACCTCCAGACACTCACACAGGACCTTCACCGCCTTCACTGGTTCTGATTTGAAAGAGAGGTAGAGCTGGGTATCATCCGCATACTGATGGACACCCAGCCCAAACCCCCTGATGATCTCTCCCAGCGGCTGCATGTAGATGTTAAAAAGGATGGGGGAGAGGATGGTGCCCTGAGTCGGGGTCAGAAATAGGCAGAGGAACCAGACGACAGGAGGCGGTTCTTCCTTCTGGGTCTGGCTCCCGGAATAGGAAAGCAAAACAGTAAAGATATAAGAAATTAAGAAAAGGCCGGCAGCTGGGTCAGACCAGCAATCTGCCCTCTCACAGGAGCCAAATACTCATAGAAACCTAGGAATCGAGGTAGACTGCTCCTGCAGCTGGAGGTTCTGTCAGAACATAAGAAGAGCTGGCAGCTGGATCAGGCCAGCCCAGCATCCTGCTCTCTCACAGGGACTGAAAAACCCATAGAAGCCTAGGAATGGAGGTAGTTTGCTCTTGCAGCTGGCCAGATGCCCCCGAGTCATGCCAATGGTCAGGGATGACGGCGGTGGCCATGGGTCAGATCCTGACCTCCCGCAACCCTGGCATTGGGGACATTTGGGAACACGGGCAGAGTCGGCTGCCAGTTGACCGCAATCCCCATTTTGCTGGCCGAAGCTTTTGCCTCTGCAATTCCATCCGCCGTGAAGCAAAGAGTGACAGCTGTCGGATTCAATCACTGGGCAAGTTCTAGGAGAGATCCCTTAATTTTAGCAGATGTTGCCTTAAAGGGGGACACAGAGGTTCCCAGTGGGAAATTATTTCTATGGTTCCGTTTCATTCCGGATAAGAATTATATTATGAATCATTAAGCGATAACAATGATCCGCACAAAACAGGAGACTGGATCAGAAGTTCCCATTTTTTCGGGGCGGCGTCGCTGCCTGCTCATTAAACCCACCTCCAGCCCCCCTACCCTATTTTTTTTTTAAGCATTATTCAGAATTGTGGTTTGCATGATCAAGAAGATAAATACGAGCAGTGGAGGAAAAACAGAAATGATGTTAGGATGGAGTTAAGGAACAAGGAAAATGCAGCAATTAAGGAAAAGGACAAAAAAACATTAGTGCAAGAGAGGTGGCAAATCCAAAAAGAAAAATATAAGTGAATGATATATTGCATGCCAAGTAAATTTGTTAAAAACCTAATAAAAATTAATAATAATAAAAGAAGGGCAGTGGTGTAGATAAGGGACGATTAATTAATTGCACATTTATTCAAAACTGATGGACTCGGACCAGTGGCACCCTCTAGGGATACCCCATGCCCCCCTGTGGGGTTTAAGAATGGGCAGCTGGGTTTGCTGCTTTCCTCATCCCTCCCTGTTCCTTTCTCCTTGCGTGCCGACCGCTTTGGGAGCTGCACACAGTAGCCCTCTGGGTTCGGGGACCAACCTGCCTCTTGCTCCGCCGGGAGCCTGCAAAAGGAGACCGGGGGACGGCTGACCCTGTTGCCGGCTTGCAGGGAGATGTTGTACTCGGCCCCCGACAGAAAGGCTTGGAAAGAAGTCCTGTTCCCGACCAATTCAGTCTTCGCTTCGTCCAAGCAGAGGCAGGGAAGCAGGGCAAACGTCAAGTTGTAGCTCACCTTCCCTTGCTCCCAGCTGGGCTTCTGCAACAGAGCGAGGAGAGTCATTCTTGCAAGTCATGGCATTTCCTTTGCCACAACGTCCCTGCGGGGTGGGCTGGAGACGCAGGATGGAAAACAGACCTACCTCCCATTCCAAGGTCACCCTCCTCTGGCCGTCTTCCCCGAGGGGCTCTGCGCTGCAATGGAGTTCTGGGCCCCTGAGGATTTCTGGAAGAGGCAAAACACATCCCGTTGCCACTCGCCCCACACTTCTGGGCTCCCTGGCTGCTACCTAGGGCCAGGTTGAGGTTTGATGCGGCCCTCAGCTCCTGAAGGTCATGGGGCCCTTTCTATGTCCTGCTGTCTTTTGTCCACCATAAATGGTCCCTGGTCTTTTTTGATGTTGAATATATGCTATATGGTCATTGACGGACCTAATAGGTATCTCAAGCCATTTGCACAAAACAAAAGATGTATTTTATCAAAGCAAAATAAAAAAAATCCTTTGTGTGCATGCACACAAAAGCTCATACCAAAATAAAAACATAGTTGGTCTTTAGGGTGCTATTGAAGGAATTTTTTTATTTTGCTTCGACTCAGACCAACAGGGCTACCTACCTGTAACTATTTTATCAAAGTAAAATAAAAAAAATCCTTCAGTAGCACCTTAAAGACCAACTAAGTTTTTATTTTGGTATGAGCTTTCGTGTGCATGCACACTTCGTCAGATACCAAATATTTTATCAAAGTCATTGTTGAAGAGGAGAAGTCTATTAATAGTGAAATACAATTAGGAAGTATATTAACAGTGAAATAATTACGAAGCTCTAACTCAGGGGTTCCCAAACTAAGCCCCGGGGGTCGGATGCGGCCCAATCGGCTTCTAAATCCGGCCCGCGGACAGTCCAGGAATCAGCATGTTTTTACATGAGTAGAATGTGTCCTTTTATTTAAAATGCATCTCTGGGTTATTTGTGGGGTATAGGAATTTGTTCATATTTCCCCCCAAAAATATAGTCCAGCCCCCCACAAGGTCTGAGGGACAGTGGACCGGCCCCCTGCTGAAAAAGTTTGCTGACCCCTGCTCTAACTTAAAAATGATTTTTGATTCATCACAAACTGAATAATGCAAACACATTGGCACTGGGCAAGAACAAAAGTTCCTTTGGAAAAACCATTAACAATCAGCAATGGTGACATCATCTAGTCTCTAGAAACTTGCAATCGATTGCACCTCTTATTATTTCACCTCTTATTATGCCGGAAGAAATATCAACAACCTCAGATATGCAGATGACACAACCTTGATGGCAGAAAGCGAGGAGGAATTAAAGAACCTTTGAATGAGGGTGAAAGAGGAGAGCGCAAAATATGGTCTGAAGCTCAACATCAAAAAAACCAAGATCATGGCCACCGGTCCCATCACCTCCTGGCAAATAGAAGGGGAAGAAATGGAGGCAGTGAGAGATTTTACCTTCTTGGGCTCCTTGATCACTGCAGATGGTGACAGCAGTCACGAAATTAAAAGACGCCTGCTTCTTGGGAGAAAAGCAATGACAAACCTAGGCAGCATCTTAAAAAGCAGAGACATCACCTTGCCGACAAAGGTCCGTATAGTTAAAGCTATGGTATTCCCAGTAGTGATGTATGGAAGTGAGAGCTGGACCATCAAGAAGGCTAATCGCCGAAGAATTGATGCTTTTGAATTATGGTGCTGGAGGAGACTCTTGAGAGTCCCATGGACTGCAAGAAGATCAAACCTCTCCATTCTGAAGGAAATCAGCCCTGAGTGCTCCCTGGAAGGACAGATCGTGAAGCTGAGGCTCCAAGACTTTGGCCACCTCATGAGAAGAGAAGACTCCCTGGAAAAGACCCTGATGTTGGGAAAGATGGAGGGCACTAGGAGAAGGGGACGACAGAGGACAAGATGGTTGGACAGTGTTCTCGAAGCTACGAACATGAGTTTGACCAAACTGCGGGAGGCAGTGCAAGACAGGAGTGCCTGGCGTGCTCTGGTCCATGGGGTCACGAAGAGTCGGACACGACTAAACGACTAAACAACAACAACAAGAAGAGGTGCAAATATATGATGCAAACTACTAATAATTATAAAGCAGAATGTAGGCACCCTATATAGAGAAAGGAGCAAACCAGGGATATTTGAGGGAGCAGGCGGGGCCCGTGATTTACATCCTGGGAGCCGACGCAACACAAAACACTGTGGTTGGATGTAGGGTTTATTTCATTTATTTTTTTATCTTACATTTTGGAAATGTACATCCAGTTTCTCTTTTCCTTTAATTTTGGGGGGGGGGGCTGCCAAGACAGTGGGGCCCTACGCTAGAGCTAGTTTAGCTTATATATAAATGCCCCAAAGTCGAACCCCCCATAAACAGGAGGCGACAGCGACAGCCTCCTTCCTTCCAATGCTCATTCTGAGGTAGGCTGGATCCGTCTTAGGAGGAGACCCCAAGCACTTGCGATTCCCAGAAAGGGGCATTATTCAGAGGCATACTGAAACCCATTCTGGGTTGCCATAGCAGAAAAAAAAGAGAAGATATTTAACAAATCAATAAAAATAAATTTAAGCGGCTCCGACATTGGAGGCACAACAGAGCTGCTGTGCTTAGCAGCTCCAGCTGTAGATAGAAAAACCCACAGAGGAGGAAAAAGCAGGTCCTGTTTGGGGGGCTATCCTGCAGCAGTGAGTCCCACAGTTTAACTGTGCGCTGGGTAAGGTCTCAAATATAAAATAAAATAAATGTTCATAAATGTACAAGGCAAACACATACATAACCAGTGCTTTTTTTTCCCTGGGGGGACGCATACCCCTAAACATTTTGTGAATCTTTGTACTTTTGTCCATTTACTGTATTTATCTTTCCCGATTTGAACTATAAAATGGTGATTTTTCTCGAGTCAATATAAGGGTACCCCTAAACATTTTCTTTAGAGGGGGGAAGCACTGTACATAGGACGTGTCTGAAATAGTACGGGAGAGCAATCCTGAAGCCATTTTGACTCTTCCAATGACCTCAAACATTCCTCTGCAAATGGGGAAGTCTTCCCATTGTCTTTTCACTTGCAAATCCTGTCTTAAGGGCAAATTTGTGTATGAATAGGGTGAGCCTGTGACCTGGATTCAGGAACTAAAGTATTTACCATCACAAAAGGACGGCCAGGCTGCCCAGGTAATGCAGTCAGTGACCATTATCAGGTATCCTGGCAGACAGGACAGGCAGACAGATTTTCCTCCTGTGATGGATGCCTGCTGTTTTGGGGGGTGGTCTTGGGCTACCCAAGTGGCCCAGGTGGCGCTGTGGTTAAACCACTGAGCCTAGGGCTTGCTGATCAGAAGATCGGCGATTCGAATCCCTGTGGCGGGGTGAGCTCCCGTTGCTCGGTCCCAGCTCCTGCCAACCGAGCAGTTCGAAAGCACGTCAAAGTGCAAGTAGATAAATAGGAACCGCTACAGCGGGAAGGTAAACGGCGTTTCCATGTGCTGCTCTGGTTTGCCAGAAGCGGCTCAGTCATGCTGGCCACATGACCTGGAAGCTGTACGCCGGCTCCCTCGGCCAATAATGCGAGATGAGCGCGCAACCCCAGAGTCGGTCACGACTGGACCTAATGGTCAGGGGTCCCTTTACCCTTTACCTTTACCTTGGGCTACAGGGTGGGCAATTTCAAAAGTCTATATATATGACTTTGACCAAACTGCGGGAGGCAGTGGAAGACAGGAGTGCCTGGCGTGCTCTGGTCCAGGGGGTCACGAAGAGTCGGACATGACTAAACGACTCAACAACAATATATGGGCTTGCACACCTTTGTTCTGGGTTCCTCTCCTCCCTCCTGCGTGTGGGGATTGGGGACCCTGTTGCAACAGTTCCTTGAATAAAGATCAGGCTTCCTAGCCGCTTTGCTTCTCAATATTCTCTGCTTGGCCTCTGTTGTTTCCTCCTACCGATAGGGAACCCACTTAAGGACTCTATAGGGCATGGGGAGGCAAACTAAGCCCCGGGAGCCGGATCCGTCCCAATCGCCTTCTAAATCCGGCCTGCGGACAGTCCAGGACTCGGCGTGTTTTTACACGAGTAGAATGTGTCCTTCTATTTAAAATGCGTCTCTGGGTTATTTGTGGGGCGTAGGAATTCGTTCATTTTTATTTTTATTTTCAAAATATAGTCCGCCCCCCCCCCACAAGGTCTGAGGGACAGCGGACCGGCCCTCCTGCTGAAAAAGTTTGCTGACCCCTGCTATAGGGGTTCTTGGGTGCCCCATAAGGGGAAAGGAGCAGGGTTTTTTTTCTTATAACAAGAACATGCAAATATGTCCTCTATTTCCTAAATAACTCGTCAGAAAGATCCGCCTAGTCCAGCCTCATGTTTCTTCACATTGTCTAACCAGATATTCTACCTGGAGATTGTAGAAACAACAAGTTGGAGAGTTGGAGCCTGAGCTCGCTTGGTTCCCTCTTCCCTCCTCATCCCTCTTTCCTTTTGTGTCGTCTTCTTGGCCTCTGTTATTTTCTCCTACCGACAGGGAACCCACCTAAGGACTCTATAGGGGATCTTGGATACCCCATAAGGAAAGAGGAGCGGTGTTTTTCTTTTAACAGCTGGGTGAAGCATCAAACTCACCGGCCGGAACAATGGCAGGCTGGCTCCACTCGCTCCACTCGCTGTACTGGCTGGAGGTCCGATATCGGACTTGCACATCGTACGGATCGTTCCCTTCCACGGGGCACCTAACTGGAGAAAGCGTCAGAGACCCACGTCAAGCCGCAAATGGAAACCGTATCGCTGTTTATTCAGAGCACAATCCGGAGTCGCTTTGTACGTTTTAAATGACAGCGTTATTCCGGGAAAGTTTGCTGTTTTGTCTTTTTTGCAAACTGCACTGGTGTTGGTTTGCTTTTTGTCAAAAACGACAACCACCCTTCCAGCGGTGTTTAAATTTCCTTCGCCCAACGTTCAAATGCCTGCTGGAAAGGTAAAGAAAAATAAGGTACCTTTCATCATATGTGGTGGAACTGTAAGGTGATAAAAGCTTTCTGGGAGATGATATATAATGGGGGGGGGGGGGGAAATGCTTAAAATAACCTTTGTTAAGAAACCAGAAGCATTTTTATTAGGGACTAGCTGGCCCTGCAGGCGTTGCTGTGTGTCAGTCTGTGAAATGGAGGGTAGTAGCCCCCCTTTCAGATCCCCCTGAGCCTCAGAGTCCCCCTGTTTTACAGGTGTTATGTTTAAACAGGGTATCCCTGTGAATCCCCCCACCCTGTTCCGATCTATTAGTTATCCCGTCCCCTCTTCCCTCCACCCCCACCCCCCAGGTCATCCCTGTGATTGGGGTTATCCTGTCCTGAACCATGAGGTATTTGAAGTTAGGAAGTTTGGAGGCGGGGTTTGTGGGTAGACTCCATGAGGAGGGAGGGGGTGTAGGAGGAGGAGCTGAGGGAATAACGCCACTTGAGGGCGCTGTTTTAGTTTGTGGAAAAGCAGGCTTGTACCTGCGCAGGTGTGAGATGTGAGGCGTCCGAGGTTCTGCAAACACTCGGGAAGTGGCATGGATCGTTGTGTCCAAATTTCAGGGGGATCGGTCAAGCGGTTACCGAGAAAAGTGGAGCCCACACTTTCACCATTTTTACATTATTAAAGGTAAAGGTAAAGGGACCCCTGACCATTAGGTCCAGTCGTGACCGACTCTGGGGTTGCGCGCTCATCTCGCATTATTGGCCGAGGGAGCCGGCATATAGCTTCCAGGTCATGTGGCCAGCATGACAAAGCCGCTTCTGGCAAACCAGAGCAGCACATGGAAACACCGTTTACCTTCCCGCTATAGCAGTAACTATTTATCTACTTGCATTTTGATGTGCTTTCGAACTGCTAGGTTTGCAGGAGCTGGGACCGAGCAACGGGAGCTCACCCCGTCACAGGGATTCGAACCGCCGACCTTCTGATCAGCAAACCCTAGGCTTAGTAGTTTAGCCCACAGCGCCACCTGAGTCCCTTTTTACATTATTAGGTAAAGGTAAAGGGCCCCCTGACCATCAGGTCCAGTCGTGTCCGACTCTGGGGTTGCGGTGCTCATCTCGCTCTATAGGCCAAGGGAGCCGGCGTTTGTCCGCAGACAGCTTCCGGATCATGTGGCCAGCATGACAAAGCTGCTTCTGGCGAACCAGAGCAGCGCACAGAAATGCCATTTACCTTCCCGCCGGAGCAGTATCTATTTATCTACTTGCACTTTGACATGCTTTCGAACTGCTAGGTTGGCAGGAGCTGGGACAGAGCAACGGGAGCTCACCCCGTTGCAGGGATTCGAACTGCCGACCTTCTGATCGGCAAGCCCTAAGCCAGGCATCCCCAAACTTTGGCCCTCCAGATGGTTTGGACTACAATTCCCATCATCCCTGACCACTGGTCCTGTTAGCTAGGGATCATGGAAGTTGTAGGCCAAAACATCTGGAGGGCCACAGTTTGGGGATGCCTGCCCTAATCTCTGTGGTTTAACCCACAGCGCCACCTGGGTCCCTAGGTACCGACATACCAAATGAGCAGAAAAGACATTTTGTGTACAACAGCCGTTTGGATGTTACTAGCCCAGGGTTAGGAAGAAGATAAAAGTCCCTACCTGAGAGGAATGGCAAACCAAGCTGATGGACTACACCGAAATGGCAAAACTGACCAGAAAAATCAGAAACCAAGAGGATATAAACTTTACAAAAGAATGGGGGGAAATTATAAATTATCTAGGAGACCAGTGTAAGCAGATGGAAACAATGGCAGGATTTTGACTCACTTGTAGTGTAGTGTAAAAATTATTATGGACAATATGGTTTGATACGGATGAACATGCTATTGTAGATATTTAAAATGGGACCCCACGGAGGGGAAGGGGGGAAGTCTCGAGATTTGCATAATCTCTTTAGACAGATAGGTTTTTACTAGTTTGTGTTTATTTGCACTTTGTATTTGTAAAACCAATAAAACAAAAACCTTAGACGCATTGAGAGCAGAGTGCGGGAAACCAGTTTTTTGGGGGGAAACGTATTAAATCTGTCTGAGTCTGTGGCTGATTTGGTAAAATTTGGGAAATCGATAAAAAAAAAACACAATTTGGAGAAACTCAAGGTCCCAGTCCTCAGGCTTTGAACAAAAGGCAAATTCAAACAAGGAGATGCCCTCCAGGCCAGGCCCACCGTTGCCTGCACTGACTGGCAGCAACAGCTGGCCAGGGTTTCAAATAGGAAGCTGCATGCCGAGCGAACGCTCTAACCACTGAACCACGGCCCCCCATAAGACGGCATGCCTCTCCCAACATAAAACGAAGAAACTTCCTTGAGTCCAAATTGCCCGCTGGAGACATCTTACCTGCGATGGTCCCCCTGGCTGTGTGCTCCCCCCGAGTTTCGCAGTTCCCCTAAAAGCAAGACAGACGATGCTCAGGAAAGGCGGGGTCCCCGCTGCCCTAAGAGGTTACCAGATTTTTTTTCCAATGAATCCAGGGACACTTTTCAACTTCAATGGATTTTGTATGGGGACTGATTTGTAAATCCGGGGACTGTCCTCGGGAAACGGGGAGCGTCTGGTAACCTCATGCTGCCCCCTAATCCCTCCCCTCCAACATTTCTCCACAGAAAATACGGAAATCCTATTCTCCACCAGGAAGTTTCTCCTGCATTTCAGCCGACGGATTCGCCACCAAAACCAGAACTCTGCTCTGCTCTGGGATTCACGGATAGACAGTTAGAAAAGGACGGTGGACGTTTGCTTCAACAGTCAAATGGACTTTGGGAACGGATTAAGTTTGGCGCTTTTGTCTTTGCCGTTTATTTTGCGTTTTTGTTTTTGAGGCTTTTTTGGGTCCTTTGTTTCTGTGACTGTGTGGAACCCAGTTCAGCTACGGACTGAGTGATTGCGCGACTGCGGAAATGGATCAAAGCACCCCCCATCGAAACAGCGACTTTCGAGTAGACAGTGTCAGACTCCATTCACAACCAAGGAATCAACATTCCTTGCCGTTTCCTAAGAAACGGCTGACTGCGGTAGCGTTGCAACGAACCGATTTAAACCGGATTAATGGTGACCTTTTCCTTTGAAATTATAGGAAGGGCTTCTTATGCCAGCCTCAGCAATTCCTTATTTTCAGGACTCTGCAGGTACTACCCCTGAGCTATAGCCCCCGAGTCCCAGGACAGGATGAGTGTGCACCCTGAATGCCCACCAAGACCGGGACACCGCCAGATCTGAGATTCCTGCATGGTAGCGGGTTGAGCTGGATGACCCCCCGGTGTCCCTTCCTGACTCTACGATTCTATTATCCGCATCTTATGCAGAAAGCTTGCATAAGACTTATGTGGGCGTCCATGTTTAAATTCCCGCTAGGAACCCCTTGATCCTGTCACCCTAATCCCAGCTCTGCAGAAGCCCCAGCTGGCATCGGATGTTTGCAAGTGTGGGTTATTTATTCCCCCCCCATGTTTATTTTGAAACAGCTGCAAAACAGCTGGCCAGGGGTTTGCATCACTCTTTGTGTCCTGTCCTTTACATAACAGGGAGATTAAAAGCAGCTGTTTGGGGGCGGCATAACGGAGGCTGCCAACTCCAGATTCCTCAGAGCTCTGCCATCGTGGAATTGCAGAACTGTTGGGAGGGGAGGGACACCCCCCAGGTCATCCAGCCCAACCCGCTGCGGGGCAGGAATCTTTCGCCCAACGAGGGGCACAAACCCAGGACTCTGATAACAGGACCGGATTTAGGTTTGATGTGGCCCTCAGCTCCTGAAGGTCATGGGGCCCTTTCTATGTCCAGCCATCCTTTGTGCACAACAAATTGTTGCTGTTTTTTGTGCTGAATATATGCTATATGTTAGTTACAGGTAGGTAGCCATGTTGGTCTGAGTCGAAGCAAAATAAAAAAATTCCTTCAGTAGCACCTTAAAGACCAACTAAGTTTTTATTTTGGTATGAGCTTTCGTGTGCATGCACACTTCGTCAGATAAGATTGGTATCTGAAGAAGTGTGCATGCACACGAAAGCTCATACCAAAATAAAAACTTAGTTGGTCTTTAAGGTGCTACTGAAGGAATTTGCTATATGGTAATTGATGGACCTAATAGGGATCTAAATCCATTTGCGCATGTTGCCCTGCAACCGGTCCATGCAGAATGTAGGCACCCTATATACGGAAAGGAGCAAACCAGGGATATTTTTGGGAGCAGGCTAGCAGGCGGGGCCCATGACTTACATCCTAGGAGCCGACACAACACAAAACACTGTTGCTGGATGTAGGTTTTATTTTATTTGTTTTTTACGTTATATTTTAGAAATGTACATCCAGGTTTTTTTTCCTTTAATTTTTTTGGAGGCCCCCAAGAGAGTGGGGCCCTAAGCTAGAGCTTGTTTAGCCTCCTGCTGTGCTGACTGAGAGAAGCCATTTCATCCTTACCTTGGGTAGTATTGTTTTGGGGGGACAGGGGGCGAGCAGGTGTGGAGGACTCCCTGGTCCTGAATGGGGTAACTGTGCCCCTGAAGGACATCAGTATGCGGATGACACCCAGCTCTACCTTTCTTTCAAATCAGAACCAGTGAAGGCGGTGAAGGTCCTGTGTGAGTGCCTGGAGGCGGTTGGAGGATGGATGGCGGCTAACAGATTGAGGTTGAATCCTGACAAGACAGAAGGACTGTTTGTGGGGGACAGGAGGCGGGCAGGTGTGGAGGACTCCCTGGTCCTGAATGGGGCAACTGTGCCCCCGAAGGACCAGGTGCGCAGCCTGGGGGTCATTCTGGACTCACCGCTGTCCATGGAGGCGCAGGTCCATTCTGTGTCCAGGGCAGCTGTCTATCAGCTCCATCTGGTACGCAGGATGAGACCCTACCTGCCCGCAGACTGTCTTGCCAGAGTGGTGCATGCTCTAGTTATCTCCCGCTTAGACTACTGCAATGCGTTCTATGTGGGGCTGCCTTGGAAGGTGACCCGGAAACTGCAACTAATCCAGAATGTGGCAGCTAGATTGGGGACTGGGAGTGGCCGCCGAGACCATATAACCCCAGTCCTGAAAGACCTACATTGGCACCCCGGAACATTTCTGAGCACAATTCAAAGTGTTGGTACTGACCTTGAGAGCCCTAAACGGCCTCAGCCCAGTATCCCTGAAGGAGCGTCTCCACCCCGGATACCGGGGTCCCTCTCCCAAGGGCCTTCTGGCAGTTTCCTCACTGCGAGAAGCGAGGTTACAGGGAACCAGGCAGAGGGCCTTCTCGGTGGTGGCGCCCGGCCTGTGGAATGCCCTCCCGTCAGATATCAAGGAAATAAACAACTACTTGTCTTTTAAAAGACGTCTGAAGGCAGCCCTGTTGAGGGAAGCTTTCTAATATTTGATGTTTCATCGTGTTTTTAATGTTCTGTTGGGAGCCGCCCAGAGTGGCCGGGGAAACTCAGCCAGATGGGCGGGGTATAAATAATTATAATATTATTATTATTCTATCCTGAACCCCAATTTGAAGACACCCTCTCCTTGGCTTCTGGTCTCGATGGCCAACTTACTGTAGTCCAGTTGACATGTGCTGCCGGCCGCATCCTGAACTGATTCTCCCGGGAGGAACCGCAGCAGTTGTGGGGTTCGCGCCACGTTAGGGTCATGTGGCCTCTTGACCTTGAAAACTCAATGTCTTTGGGTGCTTCGAGCCTGACTGCAATGAGAGGTTGGAGGCTGAGGCTGGGAGGAAAAGCTCATAGAATCACACAATTGTTGGAAGGGACCCCTAGAGTCATCTAGTCCAACCCCCTGCAATGTCAAAATCTCAACCCGTTGTCGCTCATCCAATCTGGAACCAGAATCTCCTTTCTTGGTGGTCGAAGTCACGGGTTCGAGTCCTGCCCTCCGGAGGAGCTGCAGAAAACAAGCTCGTTCCCTCTTCCATGAGATAATTTGGCTCTCCTATTTTCCAGGCTATATGTCCCCAACTCATAGAATCATAGGAATGTAGATTGGGGAGGGCCCTCCAGAGTCTTCTAGTCCACCCCCCCTTCGCATTTCCAACCTACTGGCTTGGTTGATCACCAGGGTCAGGTTGTTCGACCGCAGAGGAGGAATGTCTTTGCCAACCTGGCTCTCCACCCAGACGGTGACATTCAACTCGGTGTAGACGTGGGTCCGATTCAAAAGCAGGGAGGTGGCATTCCCGGTCTCAATAGTGGTGTGCCTTTTGCCAGGCTCTTGGTCGGGGTACCTGCGGGGAAAGAGAGCGGATCTTTGACCAGCCAGCAAACAGGAAAGGGAAAAGGGTGTGCGTCAGCAGCCTGAGAAAGGCAGAAATCCAACCGGTGAAGCTATAATTCCTAATCAGGGTGGATAAAAATCTTTTTATTATTATTTAAAAAAATTCAAAAATTGGGTTTTTAAAAATTTAAAACAGATTTTTAAAAATATAAATCAGATTTTTAAAAAATTAAATCAGATTTTTAAAATAAAATGCTTTTGGAGGGAAAATATTTCTAAAGATTTTCTATTTAAGTTACATTAGAGTCCGAAGGCTATTCATCAGAAAATAAGGATTTGTTTTAAGTTTTTTGTGTGTGTCAAACTCAGTCTAAGTTGCTGTTGTTGTTGTTGTTGTTGTTTTTAAAAAAATGTTTAACCACATCAGTTAACAAACATGGATACATATGCAATAACATTGTTTTAGTTAAATAAATTGTTGCAATTGTTATTAAGGAAATGATTATTTTCCCTCTTCCAATAAAGTACACCAGAAAAGTTGTCCAAATATAAACAGTTAACTTTTTAAACCTCACAATAATTTCATAATTATCTATGCATTTCTAATAGTAGAACCAAATTAGTAATTCCTGATATAACTGTAAAAACTACGTCAATGTTACGACGATGCCAGCTAGGCTGGCAAAAAATATATGAGTCAAATCAAGTCTTACTGAGTAGCGATTTAAATCAAATCCACCCTGTTCCTGTTTCTTATCATTTGAGACTCGCCCTTCTCCAAATTCCCCCTGGATTTATTGCCCCTTGTGTCCCCTTTGCTCACCAAAAATGCAGGGTGTAGCTGGCTCCCGACTGGCTCCCGGCCTCCCAGCTGCACTGGGGGAGACACCGGGAAGTCTTGCAAGCCTTGAAACACTTCAGATTTCGGGGGCCTCCCTCGTCACCTGTGCAGCACAAAAGAGATCCACATTTCTCCCGTGAAGATTGTTGTTGTTTAGTCGTTTAGTCGTGTCCGACTCTTCGTGACCCCATGGACCAGAGCACGCCAGGCACTCCTGTCTTCCACTGCCTCCCGTAGTTTGGTCAAACTCATGTTCGTAGCTTCGAGAACACTGTCCAACCATCTTGTCCAACCCGTGAAGATAGGGACTTCCTATTCCATCCCCTCCAACGTTTTTCCCGTGAAAATAGGGACGTCCTATTCCATCCCCTCCAAAGTTTCTCCTGTGAAAATAGGGACGTCCTATTCCATCCCCTCCAACATTTCTCCCTTGAAAATAGGGACGTCCTATTCCATCCCCTCCAACATTTCTCCTGTGAAAATAGGGACGTCCTATTCCATCCCCTCCAACATTTCTCCCCTGAAAATAGGGACGTCCTATTCCATCCCCTCCAACGTTTCTCCCCTGAAAATAGGGACGTCCTATTCCATCCCCTCCAACGTTTCTCCCCTGAAAATAGGGACGTCCTATTCCATCCCCTCCAACGTTTCTCCCCTGAAAATAGGGATGTCCTATTCCATCCCCTCCAACATTTCTCCCCTGAAAATAGGGACGTCCTATTCCATCCCTTCCAACGTTTCTCCCCTGAAAATAGGGACGTCCTATTCCATCCCCTCCAACGTTTCTCCCCTGAAAATAGGGATGTCCTATTCCATACCCTCCAACATTTCTCAGGTAAAAATAGGGACGTCCTATTCCATCCTCTCCAACGTTTCTCCCATGAAAATAGGGACTTCGTAACAGAAATTGGAATGGCTTCTCTAAATCCAGGACTGGAGAATAGGGACATTGGGAGGGTTTGCAATCCAGCAAGGCAAATATTATTCTTATTCTTATTATTTGAATTTATATACTGCTCCCTATACCCGGGGGTCTCAGGGCGGTTCACAGAATAAAATAAAGATATTAAAACTGCAAAATAACTAGTGAAAAGAAAAACAACAACCCAATAGCCCCCCCCATCACAATTTTAAAAGGCATAGGACGTAAATCTTGCCCCCCCTCTGAGATAATCCTGTGTGGTTCACAAGAGAGTTTGTGCGGTGCAGAACCTGCCGCCTCTCTGTTTCTGTGCGCAATTTCCTTTGCGCTGACTTCAGGAGAAAAAGCACGACTTCCTGGACAATCTTCGTTGTTCCCCTGACCTATTTACTTGCAAAAATGTGCGCAGCCGAGGTGCAAAATGGAATTTATTGTGTAGGGGAAATTTTCCTTTCGTAACATGTTTTCTTGTTTTGTTATACTGTTGATTGACCATATGCTAATCAACAAAGCATTAAAAGCGGGGCGAAAAGAAAGAAGTTTCTGAACCGTCTCCCAGGGCAGCCCCATAAACAATGTGTTGCAGTAGTCTAACCTGGAGGTTTCCCAGAGCATAGATTACAGAAGTTAGGCTCTCCCTGTCCGGATAATGGCCACCAGCCGAAGCGGTTGGAAGGCAATTTATATTTGGGTATTTTTTTTATGGTTTATCTGCCCTTGCCGTTTGTTTGGGGCCCAATCGCCTTCTAAATCTGGCCCACAGACGGTCCAGGAATCACTGTCTTTTTACATGAGTAGAATGTGTCCTTTTATTTAAAATGCATCTCTGGGTTATTTGTGGGGCATAGGAATTCGTTCATATTTTTTTTCAAAATATAGTCCGGCCCCCCACAAGGTCTGAGGGACAGTGGACCGGCCCCCTGCTGAAAAAGTTTGCTGACCCCTGATTTAGGCAAGGCCTACCAAGGCATGTAGAAAGTTTCCTTGTCTTCTAATCTCGTCAGGTGTTAATCGCGTGTTGAATATTTGCAAATACCGTATTGGGCTGAATATAAGCCGCCCGCACCTTTAAAATTCAAGGGGGGGGAGAGAATACCCGAATATAAGCCGCTCCCTTAAAATAGGGCTACAGGCTGGAAATTGCCGCGGTCGGTAGAATTGCAACCCAGAGCCAATTTAAGCCTTTGATCTTGCAGAGCCCGCAAAAGTTACCGTACACTCGTTAAAATCGCTATTCCATTGCTACAATTCCGCAGGCACTCACACCCCAAAATGGCAAATGAAAAAGTCTCAGGCTCGCAAATCGGCAATGACACATTTTTTTTAAAAAAAAATTTGTTCCGTTTTACCGTATGTCTGCTTCGGCAGCGATATCGTCAAAGCCCAGTTTTGTAATTTGTCGTGAATTTGAGCCACGCTTTAACTTTTCGCAGTCAGAATTTGGAAAGAAAAAAAAGAAGTGTGGCTTATATTCGGGCCAATCCGGCACAGTTTCGCAAACATTTGCAAATACAAATCGCAAATACAAACTTTCCAACGGTTTCTTATCGATCGTGTTTCACGTTACATTTTTGCAAACTTCTTAGCGGTTGCATCGCCTTTTCTTAAACAAGAAAGGATACTGACAAGCTGGAACGTGTCCAGAGGAGGGCAACCAAAATGGTCAAAGGCCTGGAAACGATGCCTTATGAGGAACGGCTTAGGGAGCTGGGTATGTTTAGCCTGGAGAAGAGAAGGTGAAGGGGTGATATGATAGCCATGTTCAAATATATAAAAGGGTGTCATATAGAGGAGGGAGAAAGGTTGTTTTCTGCTGCTCCAGAGAAGCAGACACGGAGCAATGGATTCAAACTACAAGAAAGAAGATTCCACCTAAACATTAGGAAGAACTTCCTGACAGTAAGAGCTGTTCGGCAGTGGAATTTGCTGCCAAGGAGTGTGGTGGAGTCTCCTTCTTTGGAGGTCTTGAAGCAGAGGCTTGACAGGCATATGTCAAGAATGCTTTGATGGTGTTTCCTGCTTGGCAGGGGGTTGGACTGGATGGCCCTTGGGGTCTCTTCCAACTCTATGATTCTATGATTCTATAACCCATAGGCATTTAAATTCTGTTCTGTAAATAAGCAGAAGGGGTTGCAGGAATGGGATTGCTCTCGGCAGATTTTCACGAGCGGAATCGTGGGCGTCTCTACGGGCAAAATGAGTAATTTGAGATGTTTTTATGGGAAGTGATTCATAAATATAATGATGCTAATGAAATTAATGACTAAGGGCAGCCTTTTCCTTCAAAGGCCATATTTCCCTTCAATTCTCGACTGTGCAGCCGGCTTTCGTAGGTTTTTCTCAATAATCTCTCCCCCCCCCCAAAGTTTCCAGCTTCCTAATGAATAACCAAATTAATCCAAGTTACAGGTAGGTAGCTGTGTTGGTCTGAGTCAAAACAAAATTAAAAAATTCCTTCAGTAGCACCTTAAAGACCAACTAAGTTTTTATTTAGGTGTGTTTTATTCATGTGTATGCACACGAAAGCTCATACCAAAATAAAAACTTAGTTGGTCTTTAAGGTGCTACTGAAGGAATTTTTTATCAAATTAATCCAAGTTTCAGAGCAGGTGTGAGGATTAGGGTTATAACTTTTTGACTTCCTTCCCCCCCCAAAAAAGAAACACAATTTCCTGTATCCTAAAGGGATGAGCTATTTCTTATCCATTGCCAAAAAAAAAGGTCACCCCAATGGGAAAGTTTGATTCACTTTACTACTCGTAGGTATTCACACATTTAAAAACTTTATGGAACAGTCTAGAAATTTTTGAGCTGTCCAAAGCTTCCTTAAATGGTCGAGAACGTTATAGAAGAATCCAAATATTGGTCTGCAGAAAAAACACGCAATTCAGAGGATGTGGGAACTTCGTGGTGCAAGTGAAACGGACGGAAACTTTGATTTTATTCTAAGCGATAAGAAGCGATGGACAATGTACAAATCGTTGCACAAGGATTAGAAAATTCGCAAGCGCCGTTTCTCCTGTACATCCTACGCATACGACAATAATACATTATACAGTTTCCTAGACAAAAATTGATCTAGAATCATAGAATAGAATCATAGAATCGTCGAGTTGGAAGAGACCACAAGGGCCATCCAGTCCAACCCCCTGCCAAGCAGGAAACACCATCAAAGCATTCTTGACATATGCCTGTCAAGCCTCTGCTTCAAGACCTCCAAAGAAGGAGACTCTACCACACTCCTTGGCAGCAAATTCCACTGCCGAACAGCTCTTACTGTCAGGAAGTTCTTCCTAATGTTTAGGTGGAATCTTCTTTCTTGTAGCTTGAATCCGTTGCTCTGTGTCCGCTTCTCTGGAGCAGCAGAAAACAACCTTTCTCCCTCCTCCATATGACATCCTTTCATATATTTGAACATGGCTATCATATCACCCCTTAACCTTCTCTTCTCCAGGCTAAACATACCCAGCTCCCCAAGCCATTCCTCATAAGGGAAATCTATTGATTTCGGGCTGACCTTTCCCCCAAAGATTTGAAAATGACAGATCATTTGTTCGTTTTTAGGTAAAAGTTCATCTAACTAAGCTCCAGGAACAGGAGGTGGTTGGAAAAAAGTTATAACCCTAGTAAGGAATCCCCTCTGCCAGAGCACCAGGGCAACTGGTAGAGACTCCATATGCTAGGCAAGCAGACGAGGCGATAACGAGGCTTTCAAGTTTCACGATTGCGTGTGAAATACCAGCACAGAGGAAGTCATTTTATTGGGGTTTATTTTTAAATAATAATAAAAAAACCCACACACTTCTCAAAAACCGTGGCCGTAAGAACACAGGATCTTCCAGCCCTGTAGCTGAATCAGGCCAGCAAGACGCCTCAATGGGAAAGTAGAAAGCAGGATTCGAACCCAAGAGCCCTCCTGTGGTTTTCAGCAAGCACAATTCAGAAGCATCACTGTCTCTGACCGTGGAGGCAGAGACCAGAGCTGTCCTGGCTAGGAGCCATCAATAGCCCTTGGCGAATTTGCCTAATCTTCTTTCAAGGCCATCCAACCTGGTGGCCATCGCTGTTTCCTGTGGAAGAGGGTTCCACAGTTTAACAGTGTGCCGAAACGGACAGAGCGCATTCTCAGGAATTCGCCTTCCGCCCTGGACCTGACCCGGTCTTCCAACCCGGTCTAGCTTCCCTTAGTATCCCATCCAACATTTATCCCCTGAAAGTAAAATAGGGACGCCCTATTCCATCCCCTCCAATGTTTCTCCGGTGAAAACAGGGAGAGGAAATCTCGCGGTTTCATTTTGCCGCAACGGGGAAAGAACCCTGATTGCCGGGCAACAAGCGGCGGGCCAGTGCCCCCTCCGTTTCGGTGCCCTAGGCGACTGCCTAGTTCTCCTATATGGACGCACAGGCCCTGATTGGCACCTCTCTGGCAAATCAGCCAGAGATCTACCTGTCGATCCCAATCTCCTCTCTGGCCGTCGCGGATTTCGAAGCTGCGCCAGGACGCACCTTGTCGTTCCTTCCTGGGCAGGGATGATAACTTACCGCCTGACACCCGAGCCACGGCGAACCACAGGGCCACGGCCACCGGCCACGAATAACCGGGGACCCCCCTTCCTCTCCAAAGGGATCTTGGGTGTGCCATCTCTCCAGGGGGGTCGGATACGGGGCTCCGATCCGCAGCAGCTCCTGCAAGGGCAACCCAAAGTCACTTTAGGGATGGAAACATTTTGTCTTGCCCTGCTTTTTTGAGTTCCCTCCTCTCTTTCGCTTTCCTTTCCAGATCTCACCTCTCTCTTTCTCTCTCCCCCCAGCCCCCAGCACGCAGATTGCTCCGACGCTGCAAAAGTGGTGCCCAAGATGGCACAGAAATGAGGGCTTCCCGCAAGGGCCGGCCCAGGTGCGGTACTTCTAGGAAACCCACAAGCGGGGCAAGGGGAAATAAAAATGAAAGAAAGCTCTCCTGTGTGTGGTTTTCGTTCGAGGAGGCGGCACAGATAATTTTAGACCTTGAGGGGAGGGCGGGGGGAACCTGGCTTTTTAATATATATATATATATACACACCGTACTTTTCTGTGTATAAGACTACAGTAGGTATTTTTATTCAACAATCAAGTTAAAAATTGGGGGTGAGGGGGGGAGAGAGGGTAGCAGGCTTTTGCAACGCGCGCGAGTGGCATTGTTTCGGTGTGGCGGGTGAGCGGTTTCAGGGGGCAATCCTCCCCAAGAAAAGCTCAACAACTTTGGGGGATTTCCTCCCCATTTTCTTAATTTTGAGTCCCCCCCAAATAGGGGCGTCTTATGCGCGGGGGCGTGTTATACACGGAAAAATACGGTATATATTAATTTATTTGTTTGGGTTTTCAGATTAACATTTTACAGCCATTCGTCCAACGTACAACATAAAAACAAGATTCCAAGGAATCTCCTGCCCTTTTGTAGGTAGTTTCCTTCTACATCTTTTATCATACCGTATTGGCCCGGATATAAGCCACATCCAAATATAAGCCACACCTTGAAAAATTCAAGGGGGCATGAAAAAAATAGACAATACCCAAATATAAGCCGCTCCCTTAAAACTCCGCAGGCACTCACACCACTTCTGCTTTACCGTATGTCTGTTTCAGCAGTGATATTGCAAAAAAAAACGCCAATTGTTGTAAGGTCGTGAATTTAAGCTGCACTTTAACTTTTCACGGTCAGAATTTGGGGAAAGTGAGACTTATATTCAGGCAAATACGGTAATCCAAATCTTATAATCCAAAATTCACCAGTAAACTACATGTGATGTTCCAAACCTTCTAACAATATTAACTGGTCTTTAAGATAAGTTGTAAATTCCCCCCATTCCTTATTTAAAATTTTGGTTTTCCTGACTTCTGATTCATCCGGTCATTTTGGCCATTTTGTCACAATCCATAATTGATCTTCTTTCCATCTCCTGGGGGACCTGGCTTGGCAGTGGGGCATGAAAAAACGGATCTGGGGCTAAAAGGTTTTGGATTTAATATTGAGCTAGAATCCTGGGAACGCTTGTGGAAGGAAGGTATTAATTTTACTGCATGCAGTGCTGCACTTGAAGAAAATGTTATGAAAATGATGTACAGATTGTATTTAACACCAGCTAAACTGGCTAAAGGGACCCAGGTGGCGCTGTGGGTTAAACCACTGAGCCTAGGGCTTGCTGATCAGAAGGTCAGCGGTTCGAATCCCTGTGACAGGGTGAGCTCCCGTTGCTTGGTCCCAGCTCCTGCCAACCTAGCAGTTCGAAAGCACGTCAAAGTGCAAGTAGATAAATAGGAACCGCTACAGCGGGAAGGTAAACGGCGTTTCCATGTGCTGCTCTGGTTTGCCAGAAGCGGCTTTGTCATGCTGGCACCATGACCTGGAAGCTATACGCCGGCTCCCTCGGCCAATAATGCGAGATGAGCGCGCTACCCCAGAGTCGGTCACGACTGGACCTAATGGTCAGGGGTCCCTTTACCTTTACCTTTAAACTGGCTAAAACGTACAAGGCAAGAACCAATGAGTGTTGGAAATGTAAAGAAAGGGAAGGGATCTTTTACCCCATGCGGTGGACTTGCAAAGAGGTAAAGGCTTCCTGGGAAATGGTAAAGAAAATGTTTAAAAGGACTTCTGTGAAAAAACCAGAAGCCTTTTTTTGGAGTCTTGGTAGACCACAAACTTGACATGAGTCAACAGTGTGATGCAGCAGCTAAAAAAGCCAATGCAATTCTGGGCTGCATCAAGAGGAGTATAGCATCTAGATCAAGGGAAGTAATAGTACCACTGTATTCTGCTCTGGTCAGACCTCACCTGGAGTACTGTGTCCTGTTCTGGGCACCACAGTTCAAGAAGGATACTGATAAGCTGGAACGTGTCCAGAAGAGGGCAACCAAAATGGTCAAAGGCCTGGAAACAATGCCTTATGAGGAATGGCCTAGGGAGCTGGGTATGTTTAGCCTGGAGAAGAAAAGGTTAAGCTATGTTCAAATATATAAAAAGGTGTCATATAGAGGAGGGAGAAAGGTTGTTTTCTGCTGCTCCAGAGAAGCGGAGACGGAGCAATGGATTCAAGCTACAAGAAAGAAGATTCCACCTAAACATTAGGAAGAACTTCCTGACAGTAAGAGCTGTTTGGCAGTGGAACTTGCTGCCAAGGAGTGTGGTGGAGTCTCCTTCTTTGGAGGTCTTTAAGCAGAGGCTTGACAGGCATATGTCAAGAATGCTTTGATGGCGTTTCCTGCTCGGCAGGGGGTTGGACTGGATGGCCCTTGTGGTCTCTTCCAACTCTATGATTCTATGATGAAGCTGGAAGGAAAAATCCGAAACCAGCACGATCGTGTACTCCAAAAGCCTGGAGTGAATTTATATGATATCTGAAAGATTATTGTAAGCAGTTAACATCACTAGCAGGGTTGTCTGAAGACTTGTAATGAGAAGTTTCTATATTTATTTAAATTCTGAGCCGTTTTCTAATGAGAATAGGAAAATCTACAAAATCCAATGATCTAAAGGTTAGTTTTGGAAGTTGTGAGGCGGGAGGGAAGGAAGTCAACAGGCTCTCTAAAGAGTTCTACAGAGCCAGGAAAACAAATAATAATTATATGTATAAAAAAAGAGAAAAATGGATCTGGGGGGTTTAGAAGACTACAAGGGGAACATGAGCCCACCGTGTTGTGGAGCAGCGAAGAAAGCGAATGCTATTCTAGGCTGCATCCCCAGAAGTCTAGTGTCCAGATCAAGGGAAGTCATAGTCCCAGTTTACTCTGGCTTGGTCAGCCCCCACCTGGAATCCTGTGTCCAGTTCTGGGCATCACAATTTAAGAAGGTGGGCAGAGGAGGGTGTAGCGGAAATGCGGAAGACCATTGTAATTTCGAGGAGTTAGGTGACATCTCTCTTTCCCTTTAACATCCCCGGTTTAAGTTCTGCTGATTTAATAGTATAATTTGTGCTCCACATACCTGTATCAGGAGTTTACTGGGTCTCCGGTGTTCTAAGTGCTGACAGGATACCCAGTTGTAGTGAATGGGAGACTCTCAGCTTGCTTTGCGCTAGCCACACCCGGTGTCTTGGGCTGACCACGAGCGATGCCTACTAACCAGGTGCACTCAATTACAGTACATCAAAGTTGGCTATAAAAGCTGCAGGCTGAAGATTGAGGTACCTGATACTGTTGGTGTCTCTCGCTGCTCGACCTGGGGCTCCGGGCAGCTGAAGGGGAGATTGTGTGTAACTCCTGTCTGGTAAGCCATTATTTGTGTCCTGTATGCCTGCTGTTGTCACAGCAGTCCCGAAATTAAAAGACGCCTGCTTCTTGGGAGAAAAGCAATGACAAACCTAGACAGAATCTTAAAAAGCAGAGACATCACCTTGCCGACAAAGGTCCGTATAGTTAAAGCTATGGTATTCCCAGTAGTGATGTATGGAAGTGAGAGCTGGACCATCAAGAAGGCTGATCGCCGAAGAATTGATGCTTTTGAATTATGGTGCTGGAGGAGACTCTTGAGAGTCCCATGGACTGCAAGAAGATCAAACCTCTCCATTCTGAAGGAAATCAGCCCTGAGTGCTCACTGGAAGGACAAATCCTGAAGCTGAGGCTCCAAGACTTTGGCCACCTCATGAGAAGAGAAGAATCCTTGGAAAAGACCCTGATGTTGGGAAAGATGGAGGGCACTAGGAGAAAGGGATGACAGAGGACGAGATGGTTGGACAGTGTTCTCGAAGCTACGAACATGAGTTTGACCAAGCTGTGGGAGGCAGTGCAAGACAGGAGTGCCTGGTGTGCTCTGGTCCATGGGGTCACGAAGAGGCGGACACGACTAAATGACTAAACAACAAAATGCCTGCTGTTATTCTTTTGACCTTACACAAATAAACCATTGCTTTTCCTTCACCCACCGGCATGTTCATTGGCTCCAGATCCAGGAAGGACCCTGCCCTTGGCAGAACAGAGGGCAACCGAGATGATCAACGGGTCTGGAAACCTGATGAGGAACGGTTGAAGGAGCTGAGGGCGTTTAGCCTGGGAAAGAGGAGAGGCTGAGAGGAGATAGGGTTGCCATCTTCAAATATCTCAAGGACTGTGACATGGAAGAAGGAACAAGCTTTTTTTTCTCCTGCTCTGGAGGGCAGGACTCGAACCTGTGGCTTCAAGGGACAGGAAAGGAGATTCGAACTCAAGAACAGGTAGAGCTGTTCGACCGTGGGATGGAAGGTGTCGGACTCTCCTTCCTTGGAGGTTTTTAAGCAGAGGATGGAAGGTCATCTGTCATGGATGCTTCAGCTCAGACTCCTGCATTGCAGGGGGGTCAGGCTGGATGACCCTCCGGGGTCCCAGAGTTACAATTCTACCTTTCTAAGATTCGGTTGCCCTGATGCAAAGCACATTAACTTGGGAATAACCACCCCTGCCTATCTGCCTGCCTGTGTGTCATATACCTGGCTGTATTCCCCCTGGCTCTGATTTTTTTTAAAAAAACCAGAATTATACTAATTACAGAAGATGCTGAGCTCCGATTCCTCCAGCCCAGGTGTGGAAACCACACCTGTTTCCTACCTCCCCATAACCTGTGGCTCTCGGGAGGGTCCTTGGGGGGACCTGGGCTTTGGGCCTGTGCTGCCATTCAAGGATAGACTGTGCCTGAAGCTTGAGGCTTGAATAGCCAAGAATTGGAAATCACATGTATTACCAACGATTGACGACTGGCAGATGAAGATGATGGAGTTTATGGAATTGGCTGAGATGACCAGAAGAATCCGCAACCGGGGGGAAGAAGCGACAGAAGAAGAATGGAAAGATTTTAAGTTATATTTAAAAAAATTATGCAAAAGTAACATACTAAGATCAGAATTAGGCTGAAAATAAACTGTGGAATTTATGAATATGTTAAGTGAAAGGAATAAATTAAGATTATATAAGGTGATTAAAATGGTTCAGAAATTGCTAAAATATAAGTTTGCTAATGAACCACAGGGGATGGGAACCCGAGGGGGTCCCAATATATAATGTGAAGAGAAAAAGGAATAAGTAATTTGATTTTGTGTTTTTTATTTTTTTGTGTAGTGTTATTGTTGTAGTGTTTTCTTTTTGTGTCTTTTTCTTTGTATTCTGAAAAATCTTAATAAAAATCATTATAAAAAAAAATAAAAAATGAATGAGCCACTAGGGCTTACAGCCACTTACACCAAGCATTTATTTTTATTTATTTTTAAAAGGAAAAAGGCAGCGTATTTCCACAAAAGCAACGGGATCGTGTCCCTTTGGAGGGGGCAAAGTAGGTTACCTGGCTGGTAACCTAACCCTTTTGAGAAAGTCAACGAACAGAACACAGGAAAGGGATCGACTCAACTTCTACCTTCTTGTACGAAGCAAGAGAGAGACTTCCTCCGAGTTGGACGCCCAAACTCCGCCGAGCAAAACCACATCCCTCTTCGAAATCTTATCTACATCGCATCCAGTCCTCAACTTCTTCCGGGCGTCTCCTCCAGTCTCCCTGAAAATGGGAGGGGGGGAGTTGAACCCAGGAGGCTGCCTGACCCAGAGACAGTGCCGTGCAGTGGTTAGAGCACCGGACGAGGATCTGGGAGAGCAGGGTTCGAATCGCCCACCACCACCACCACCATCATATATTGAATTTCTTCTTCTTTGGCGATCCCTCATAGCCGAATAAGATTGTCTTCCATGAACAAAGTTTTCAAAAGTGAGTCCGTAAGTGACTGTGGAGGCCAATTCTGGATCCCCACGTCCTTCCACAGTGGGGACATCGGTTTCCGGGCTGGAGTTGATCCTGGTGAGGGTTTGCCAAGTGTGCCTTCCTCTTAGCACGTTTCCTCCCTTGTGTCCTGAGTTCGAGTGTCTACTGTGCTGGTCCCTAGGGTTACCCAAGAGGTGTAGTCAAAGTCCAGTCCATGGTTCAAAGGTTCAGGGTCGAGACAGTCTGAAGTAGCCGAAGCTTTTAAAGCCTGGGTAGGCAAACTAAGGCCTGGGGGCCGGATCAAGGTCAGAGGGACAGTGGACCGGCCCCTTGATTAAAAGGTTTGCTGACCCCCCCCCCCCCCGGTTTAAAGACTCTCTCAAGGCAACTCTTTAAAAATGTAGCATCAACACTGACAACTGGGAAACCCTAGCCTGAGAGCGCTCCGGTTGGAGAACAGCCTTTCCCAAAGGTGTCACGGACTTTGAAGACACTCGAACTCAGGACGCAAGGGAGAAATGTGCCAAGAGGAAGGCACACTTGGCAAACCCTCACCAGGATCAACTCCCGCCTGGAAACCAATGGAAGACAATCTTATTCAGCTACGAGAGATTGAAGAAGAAGAGGAGGAGGAAGAAGAAGAAGAAGAAGTGGAAGAAGGAGTAAGAGGAAGGAGGAGAAGAAAGGGAAGAGGAGGAGGAGGAGGAAGAAGATGAAGAAGCAAGCAAAAGCCAGGCCATGAGGTGCCCTCGCCCATCCCTTCCTGGGACACCCACCGCCTCCCTCAGCCCTTGTTGGAGTCCAGTGGGGGGCCGACTCTCTGCTGAGACACCCTGTCCCCTTCCTTCCTTCCGGGGACTGTTCCCCCCCCCCCCGGCCATCAGCCGCTTTCCCGGGTGCTGCCTGGCAATGTCGCTACCGGGTGACTCACCCACCCACCCGGCTCCGGAGGGAAAGAGGGGGGGGGCCCTCGAGCATCACTGGGACTCTTTGTTCCGCTCTGCAGGGCAAGAAGGGGGTCTGTTTGTCCTGTCGCTGGCCCCCACCCGGGAGGATCAAAGAGGCCTTTTTCTTCCCTCGTCACCAGGCCTGATGTCACCCTGGGGGGGGGTCCCTCCCTCCCTGAAAGGAGGAGCCCTTCCTTGGCCAGGACCACTGTTTTGAGGCTCCCTTGGGACCTTATTTACTGTTTCTGGGGCGGGGGGCACATTCTGCTCCTTCCGGGGGGCAGCCTATCCACCTTTAGCCTTCATTCCCCTCCCCCCGCCTTGGCCTGAGCCCTCACCTGCGGCTCCTGAAAGCTGCTTCCTTTGAGCTTTTTATTTTAAAAAAATTAAAAATCTAATTTAAATAGGAGCCTTTTACAGGGATGCTGACTCTATTATTTTTATTGGTATTACAATTCAGCCCAAATCATAGAATCCTAGAGTTGGAAGAGACCACAAGGGCCATCCAGTCCAACCCCCTGCCAAGCAGGAAACACCACCAAAGCATTCTTGACATATGCCTGTCAAGCCTCTGCTTAAAGACCCCCAAAGAAGGAGACTCCACCACACTCCTTGGTAGCAAATTCCACTGCCGAACAGCTCTTACTGTCAGGAAGTTCTTCCTAATGTTTAGGTGGAATCTTCTTTCTTGTAGTTTGAATCCATTGCTCCGTGTCCGCTTCTCTGGAGCAGCAGAAAACAACCTTTCTCCCTCCTCTATATGATATCCTTTTATATATTTGAACATGGCTATGATATCACCCCTTAACCTTCTCTTCTCCAGGCTAAACATACCCAGCTCCCTAAGCCGTTCCTCATAAGGCATCGTTTCCAGGCCTTTGACCATTTTGTAATACAATTTTTTAAAATAAATAAATAAATAAATCGGGTTTCCCTGCTCCTGTTACAAAGATAGGCCCTTTACTTCCTCCTGTGGCCACTTCATTCTTCTTTAACTGGACTCACAGGGTGGTGGGTTTGAGTCCCACGTTGGGCAAAAGATCCCTTCTTTTGCAGGGGCTCGACTGGATGTCCCTCAGGGGTACCCCCTTCCAACTCTGTGAAATATTGTTGGGGGGGTGTGTAGATGGCCAGAAAAGCCCCACCCCACATAATCACATGGCACAGAGAGCACTATTTGAATGTCAATGCCCATCAACGGGGGGGGGCTCCCTCTTTTTTATTATTATGGGGGGGCGAAGGAACGTCTTTGGTTCCAGCCTCTCTTTTTTGCACGTACCTGTTTCGGTTCTGCTTGTGCCCGTGTGAATGCGCGCAAAAGGCGTGTATGGGCATTTGCGTGCATGCAAAAAAAATATCCCGTGTCTGTGTGAAAATAGAGCGCGTTTCATCCCCCCCCGCCCTGCAGCTATTGCAGAATCTGGGAATCTCTCTCTCTCTCTCTCTGCCCCACCTTTCTGCAAGGTGAATGCGCGCGAAAGGCGTGTCCGGGGATTTGCGTGCATGCAAAAAAATCCCGTGTCTGTGTGAAAATAGAGCGCATGTCATTCCCCCCCCCCCCGCCCTGGAGCTACTGCAGAATCTGGGAATCAATCTCTCTCTCTCTCTCTGCTCCCCCTTTCTGCAAGGTGCCCGTGTGAATGCGCGCAAAAGGCGTGTCCGGGCATTTGCGTGCATGCAAAAAATCCCGTGTCTGTGTGAAAATAGAGCGCATGTCATCCCTCCCTCCCCCGCCCTGGAGCTACTGCAGAATCTGGGAATCAATCTCTCTCTCTCTCTGCTCCCCCTTTCTGCAAGGTGCCCGTGTGAATGCGCGCAAAAGGCGTGTCCGGGCATTTGCGTGCATGCAAAAATCCCGCGTCTGTGTGAAAATAGAGCGCATGTCATCCCCCCCGCCCTGGAGCTATTGCAGAATCTGGGAAAATCTCTCCCTCTCCCTCTCTCTCTCTCCCTCTGCCCCCCCCCTTTCTACAAGGAAGGATCAGCTGATTCCCGGGCAGCCAATGCCAGCCAGGAGGACCCTCCGCCTCCTTCTCTCCCCCCCCCACCTCTCCCCTCCCCTCCAAGTGCCGGGAACCTCTTTGCACGCTCCTTGACTGGCAGCAGCAGCAACAGCGGAGGCAGCGAGCGCAATGGACGAGCCCAACATCCTCCGGCGGCGGGGGCTCCAGGTGAGTCGGGATGCTGGCGGGGTGGGCGCGCAGAAGGAACGGGGGGGGGTCTGGAGCCCTTCCCCATCTCCGAGCAGCCCTTCCCCTCTTCCTCTTGTTGGGGGGGGGAGATCCAAGACCCTCCTCAGCTCCGCAGCCGCTGAGCCCACCTAGTACCCGCTGCGTTCCTTAAGCGGCGGCAGGGCAGCTGCTTGGCATGCAGAAGGCGCTTCCCTGCTGAGGATCCTGCTGGGGGGGGGTGTCTCTCTGTGTGTGTGTTTTTCGTGGGGAAGGGGCGTAACTCCGTGGCAGAGCAGCTGCTTGGCATGCAGAACGACTCAGCCGCCTGGGGCAGCGCTGAGAAGCGGTTCCTTCTTCTTACCTGAGACCTTGGAGAGCAGCAGTTGTTGCTGCTGCTGCTGCTGCCGGCCAAAGTAGGCAATGCTGGCGTGGTGGGGCTTGAGCGAATGGTCGGCGAAGCTTGCTTGAGCAGGAGGCATGGAGAGGGGATTTTGTGTGTGCAATTGGGGGGGGGTGTTTGTGCAACTGCGGGGGGGGGGGGAAGGCCGCCTTGAGCGAGCATCTCTCTGTGTGTGCATGCTTAGGAACGAAGGATCCCGGGTGCATTTTTGCAGAACGAGAGAAAGAAAAATAAAAAAATTCCTTCAGTAGCACCTTAAAGACCAACTAAGTTTTTATTTTGGTATGAGAAAATTACTCGGCAGGGAAAATATCTGGCTCAGGATAAGCCTTTGCAGACAGAGGCTTGTGGTTCACTGCTGTGGGTGTATTTTTATTTTTATTTTTACACGCACACTCCTATACAGTTTGATAATAAGTCGGATTTGCAACGGGCCTTGGATCATTTTGATGGCAACCACAAACTTGCCGGTTGCCCAGAGCCCCAGGAGGCGGGAGGCCTCTCGCGACCTCAGCGTTATCAGACAAGACTTAGATAGGCCGCCCTTTGGCCCGACCCAGCTGCTTTTAGGTTCTTTGTTGTTGTTTAGTCGTTTAGTCGTGTCCAACTCTTCCTGAGGCACTCCTGTCTTCCACTGCCTCCCGCAGTTTGGTCAAACTCATGTTCGTAGCTTCGAGAACACTGTCCAACCCAGGGGCGTACCCAGGATCAAAACTAGGGGGGGGCAAGGGGCGGGGCCAAGGCACGGGAGGGGAGGGGCCACAAAGTGGGAATGTGGGCGGGGCTACAGAGCCCAGGTTAAATCAAAATAAACCTGAAGCGACGGCGGCGAAGGGGAGAAAACCAGCGGCCGCCTAGAGGAGAAGAGGGAAGTCTGGGGGTGGGCGGGGGGGGGAGAGAAGGGAACCAGGCTTGGATCGGGGCCTCCGCGGAGGTCTGGAGCAAAGCCCCGGCCTCCGCGAAGCTATCCGAGGCTCCGTTGCTGCAGCGGTCTCAGGCGCTGAACGACTCCCGACGTTCGGGAGACCTTTGAGCACAGCCGCGCTGTGCGCATGCGCCCTGCACGGCGGCCGCCGGAGTCCACAGCCGCGCTGTGCGCATGCGCCCCGCTTTGCGCATGCGCAAAGGTCTCCCGAACGTCGGGAGCGTCAGCCCTTGCCCCCTCCCACACAGCGCGGCTGTGTGGACTCCGCACGGCTCGGGCGCAAGAGACTGCTGCGGGCGCCGAACTCGCGCTCCGCTGGGCTGTCCTCCGCCTCTGCCCACCAGCCCCGCCGGCAGCGCCACTCTTGCCCGCAGCTGCCCGACCGGCCCTGCCTCTAGAGTAGGGCAGCGGCCCCTCCCTGCCCCGCGGTGGGTACGCCCTTGGTCCAACCATCTCGTCCTCTGTCGTCCCCTTCTCCTAGTGCCCTCCATCTTTCCCAACATCAAGGTCTTTTCCAAGGATTCTTCCCTTCTCATGAGGTGGCCAAAGTCTTGGAGCCTCAGCTTCAATACTTTAGGTTCTTAGGATTCCTCAATGGAGCCTCCATGGTGGAGCCAGTCTACCTTAGAAAGTGGAAAGGGGCTCTATTCTCACATCCTGCTTGGAAGGAGAGGCTTCTTGCCATTTGGGGTGCCTGGTGAGGGCAGGAGACTGGGCTAGGGACCTGATCCAGCACCCAGGACTTCTTTATGTCCATGTGGAGCCTCCAGGAGCAATGGCAGTCTATCTTGATTTCTAGGTTGTATAGGGTCTTTTTGGACTGTCGCGAGGACAGCACACCAGACTAGATGGGGACCCCTTTGGTCTGATCCAGAGGCAGTACTCCTTTTTAAAAACTTTTTTATTTGATTTTACAAAGAATAATATTCCTGCAAATATTAAAATTTTGCACAAGATTCTTCCGAATCTCGAGACTCCCCCCCCCTTGTGGATTCATGAAGAAGAAGAAGAAGAGGAGTTTGGATTTGATATCTCGCTTTATCACTACCTGAAGGAGTCTCAAAGCGGCTAACATTCTCCTTTCTCTTCCTCCTCCACAACAAACACTCTGTGAGGTTTTCCAACTCCATATTATAAGTCCATCAACTCCATTAAATTCAAAGTCTGTGTATCATGGCAGGAGTTGTCCCAAAGAGTTCAAGTGTTTACAGTGTTCTTTCAAATACAATTTACTGGTATATTTGTCCCAGTGCCAGATTTACATATAAGCTAAACAAGCTCTAGCTTAGGGCCCCGCTCTCTTGGGCCCCCACAAAAAATTAAAGGGAAAAAACAACTAGATGTACATTTCCAAAATATAAGATAAAACACAAATGAAATAAAACCTACATACAGCAACCATGTTTTGTGTTGTGTCGGCTCCTGTGATGTAAGTCATGGGCGCTGCCTGCTAGCCTGCTCCCTAAAATATCCCTGGTTTGCTCCTTTCTATATATAGGGTGCCGACATTCTGCTATTTATCATTATCAGTAGTTTGCATCATATATTTACACCTCTTATTATTTCATGTTATAGCAAGTTTCTAGAGACTAGATGACGAGTCTTTGAAAATGGTGTTTCTAAAGGAACTTTTGCTATTGCCAAATGCCAATGTGTTTGCATGATTAAGTTTGAAGTTAGAGCTTCATAATTATTTCAATATTAACATACTTCTTAATTGTATTTCAGCTCAACCGTTACATCTTTTGTGACGTGCAAATGGCTTGAGATCCCTATGAGGTCCGTCAATGACCACATAGCATACATTCCACACGAGAAACAGCGACCATTTGTTGTTGACAAAAGACAGCAGGACATAGAAAGGGACCCATTACCTTCAGGAGCTGAGGGCCGCATCAAACCTCAACCCGGCCCTGATGTGTCCCATTCTCTGTTGAGGTTTTGATCCTCCCGATCTCTGATTTCCCCGGTCAACCTTGCCATCTCTGCATAGTCTAGCAATTTCGTCTGCCCTCTTAGGTTATATATTATCATCCCTCCATCACCTTTGCAGCTATTGTAGCGAACAGGAACAGTCTTTTCGGTTCCTTCCGCATCTCTGCACCTACAATTCCTAACAAAACTGGCTTTTTAACAAATGTGATTTTTTTTTTTTTAAAAAAATCCAAGTCGTTTTATATCATCTCAAGTCTGGAATGGAGGGAGGAGAGAGCATTGGCGATGGCGTTAGTGAGAAGCCTGCCGGGCCTTTTCCCCAAACCGGCCAGCAGAGCCCACTGGTGAGCTGTGGTGGAGGAAAGAGGTTGTTGAGTCGTGTCCGCCTCTTCGTGACCCCATGGACCATAGCACGCCAGCCTACTAGTGTGCTAACATGTTTACAATACTTTTTTTTTTATTAAAAAAAATCCATTTTGCAATCCTCTTTAAAGCTGCCTCTGTTTCTGATTTGATCCCGGAAACTCCCGCTTTTCCTTGTTTAGTCATGTCCGACTCTTCGTGACCCCATGGATAGTAAAATTCACGTTCAATGGCTGTTTTGTTGTTGTTGTTGTTTAGTCGTTTAGTCGTGTCCGACTCTTCGTGACCCCATGGACCAGAGCACGCCAGGCCCTCCTGTCTTGCACTGCCTCCCGCAGTTTGGTCAAACTCATGTTCGTAGCTTCGAGAACACTGTCCAACCATCTCGTCCTCTGTCGTCCCCTTCTCCTAGTGCCCTCCATCTTTCCCAACATCAGGGTCTTTTCCAATGAGTCTTCTCTTCTCATGAGGTGGCCAAAGTCTTGGAGCCTCAGCTTCAGGATCTGTCCTTCCAGGGAGCACTCAGGGCCGATTTCCTTCAGAATGGAGAGGTTTGATCTTCTTGCAGTCCATGGGACTCTCAAGAGTCTCCTCCAGCACCATAATTCAAAAGCACCCATTCTTCGGACATCATCATCAAAGTTTATTGCATTAGCCATATAGCCATAGCACATATAAAAGATCAAACAGGCAACTGTCGCACAACAGCATAGAATACAACAAATACAACTATAACATTAAATATAAAATCCAGCTGATTTCGAGCGGTAAGGTAAAAGACAAAGCAAGGCGTGTCGACTGTGAGTATAGCAGGGGTTTACATAGGGCTGGGAGACCCAGGTGGCGCTGTGGTTAAACCACTGAGCCTAGGGCTTGCTGATCAGAAGGTCGGCGGTTCGAATCCCTGTGACGGGGTGAGCTCCCGTTGCTTGGTCCCAGCTCCTGCCAACCTAGCAGTTCGAAAGCACGTCAAAATGCAAGTAGATAAATAGGTACCACTACAGCAGGAAGGTAAATGGCGTTTCCATGTGCTGCTCTGGTTTGCCAGAAGTGGCTTTGTCATGCTGGCCACATGACCTGGAAGCTATACACCGGCTCCCTCGGCCAATAATGCGAGATGAGTGCGCAACCCCAGAGTCGGTCACGACTGGACCTAATGGTCAGGGGTCCCTTTACCTTTACCTTTAGGGCTAGGGCTAGGCAAGTTAGCCCAAAAGGTGGCCCTGAGTTTCAGGGCCTGTAAAATGTAGATGGCCACATCGCGTGAAACCAAGGGGTTGGCGTCGACCAATAGGTACTTCCTGCGGTCTTCGGACATCAGCCTTCTTTCTTTAATTTATAAAAAATTAATTTAATTTATAAAAATTAAATTATACTAATCACGGAACCCGTGGCTTCAAGTGACAAAGAAAGGAGATTCCGACTAGCACTAGCTAAGCAGGGCACGGTCTGGTTTCCGACTGGGTGGCGTTGAGATTCCTGCGCGGCGGAGGGTTGGGCTAGATGACCCTTTGGGTCCCTTTCCAACTCTACAAAGTCCTAGAATCGTCAAGCTTGGAAGGGAACCCGAGGGTCATCTAGACCATGGGTAGGCAAACTAAGGCCCGGGGGCCGGATCCGGCCCAATCGCCTTCTAAATCCGGCCTGCGGACGGTCCAGGAATCAGCATGTTTTTACATGAGTAGAATGGTCCTTTTATTTAAAATGCATCTCTGGTTATTTGTGGGGCATAGGAATTCGTTCATATTTTCCCCCCCAAAATATAGTCCGGCCCCCCACAAGGTCTGAGGGACAGTGGACCGGCCCCCTGCTGAAAAAGTTGGCTGACCCCTGCCCTAAGCTATAGCTTGTTTAGCTTATAAATAAATCTGGCACTGGCATAGATAGATAGATAGATAGATAGATAGATAGATAGATAGATAGATAGATAGATAGATACCGGTAGATGTTCAAATATATAAAAGGATGTCATATAGAGGAGGGTGAAAGGTTGTTTTCTGCTGCTCCAGAGAAGCGGACACGGAGCAACGGATTCAAACTACAAGAAAGAAAATTCCACCTAAACATTAGGAAGAACTTCCTGACAGTAAGAGCTGTTCGGCAGTGGAATTTGCTGCCAAGAAGTGGGGGGGTGGAGTCTCCTTCTTTGGAGGTCTTTAAGCAGAGGCTTGACAGGCATATGTCAGGAATGCTTTGATGGTGTTTCCTGCTTGGCAGGGGGTTGGACTGGATGGCCCTTGTGGTCTCTTCCAACTCTACGATTCTATGATTCTTAGATAGATAGATAGATAACATTTTGGAAATGTACATCCAGTGGTTTTTTTTCCTTTAATTTTTTGGGGGCCCCCTAGAGAGTGGGGCCCTAAGCAGTAGCTTTTTTAGCTTATACGTAAACCCGGAGCTGTTTATACGGCTCGGTGAGCTGCCTGGGTATTTGGGGAGGGGGCAGCAGCGAAGTCGCCCCCTTGTCCCCGATTCCCCCACCGCCAGCACCCAAGGGTGCCGTGTGTGTCTGTGTGTACCAGGAAGTTGGGGTGGTGCCGAAGGCATCCTTTGACCCTGATTGTCTCTGGCAGCCCCCCCCCCCAGGCTGCCAAACATAGCCTGCCTTCTTTGTGCCCGCTCAGCTGTCCGAACCCCAACATGGCAAAGCGAGAAAATCGCTCCTGACATTGCAGACATTTCGTTCCTTCCTTCCTTCTTTTTTTAACCCAGCCCGGGGGGAGGAAGAGGACGGGGTCTGTCTGTCGCACTTTAAGCAACAACAAGCAACACGGGGCTAACAAAATATATACAGTATAACCTGCGTCATTTTGCAGTTCTTGAAACAGAGAATATATGGTGGAGATGCAAATGATAAAATAAATCAGTATTGTAGGAACAAAATTAGAGGGTCAATTAATACCACAGAGGCAAAAGAAGCCTTTCAATGGTCCCGATCCTGTAATCATGCGATAAGAGAAGCTCCGAGCATAGCAATTCTTAAACAGAGAATACATAATAGAATCAGGGTGGATAAAAATCACATTATTATTATTATTATTATTATTATTATTATTATTGGATTTTTTAAAATTTAAACTGGAACTGGATTTTTTTTTTATTTAAATCGGATTTTTAAAATAAAATGCTTCCAGAGGAATAATCTTTCTAAAGATTTTCTATTTAAGTTACACCTTAAAGACCAACTAAGTTTTTATTTGGTATACCAAAATAAAAACATAGTTGGTCTTTAAGGTGCTACTGAAGGGATTTTTTTTATTTTGCTTCGACTCAGACCAACACGGCTACCTACCTGTATTTAAGTTACGTTATAGTCCATCAGGAAATAAGGAATTGCTTTAAGTTTTTCGTGTGTGCTAAAACTCAGCCTAAGCTTTTTATTATTATTATTATTAAAAAATCGTTGATTTATCATTGAATTTTTATCCACCTTGCTTTGGGGGTGGTGACACACCTCTGGTTCCCTGCCACCTCTTGCTCTTATCATTGATTCAGAGACCTTCGACCCTCGCCTGCATTGCAGGAAAATACACCCTGCCCTATGTGCCCTGGGGCAGTCGCTCCGCACGTGCTTAGGAGAGTGGGGTGGGGTGGGGGCAGAAGGCAGGGCCTTTGGTCCCAGGTGGGGAGAGAGAGAGAGAGAGAGCGAGAGAGAGAGGCGCTCAGGTCAGCCGTGTCTGCACTGGCCGGCAGCAAGACTCCCCCCCTTCCCCACCTGCAGGTTTGCAAGCAGGGAGACTTCCCCGTAAATTCGCATTCTGCATGCCAGACTTTTAAAAGACTCCTGAAGGCAGCCCTGTTTAGAGAAGCTTTTAATGTTTAATAGATTATTGTATTTGAATATTTTGTTGGAAGCCGCCCAGAGTGGCTGGGGAAGCCCAGCCAGATGGGCGGGGTATAAATAATATAGAATCCTAGAGTTGGAAGAGACCACAAGGGCCATCCAGTCCAACCCCCTGCCAAGCAGGAAACACCATCAAAGCATTCTTGACATATGGCTGTCAAGCCTCTGCTTAAAGACCTCCAAAGAAGGAGACTCCACCACACTCCTTGGTAGCAAATTCCACTGCCAAACAGCTCTTACTGTCAGGAAGTTCTTCCTAATGTTTAGGTGGAATCTTCTTTCTTGAAGTTTGAATCCATTGCTCCGTGTCCGCTTCTCTGGAGCAGCAGAAAACAATCTTTCTCCCTCCTCCATATGACATCCTTTCATATATTTGAACATGGCTATCATATCACCCCTTAACTATTATTATTATTATTATTATTATTATTATTATTATTATTCCAAGCAGGTGCCCTGCTGTTGCCAAGCTTCCTTTGAAATAAATTCAGTGGAGCGGACTGTGCCACATAGGGGGTAGTGAAGGGGAAATGGCCTAGTAAGGGATTTATAGAACATGGATAGGCAAACTAAGGCCCGGGGGCCAGATCCAGCCCAACCGCCTTCTCAATCCGGCCCACGGACAGTCCGGGAATCAGGGTGTTTTTTACATGAGTGGAATGTGTGCTTTTATTTCAAATGCATCTCTGGGTTATTTGTGGGGCATAGGAATTCGTTCATTTTTATTTTTATTTTCAAAATATAGTCCGGCCCCCCACAAGGTCTGAGGGACAGTGGACCGGCCCCCCGCTGAAAAAGTTTGCTGACCCCTGTTTTAGAACGCTAATTGCTGATTTCTTGTGGGTCTGATAATTTGTGGAGTTGCTTGGAGACATTGCAAATATTAAAATGTTGCACGGGCGGGAATTGGCAAGATGGTTCAAGATAAGTTTAAAAACAAAAAAACCCACAATTGCAATGTAAGGAATTAGAAATAACATCAATACTATTTACAATATGGTTTGATATATAAACTGGAGTACGTATGAATATGCAGTTGAAGATTCTTAAAATGGGACCCTCGTGGAGGGGATGGGGGGGGGGAGTCGAGATTTGGAGAATCTCTTTATACAGATGTGTTTTTACTAATTTTTTATTCAGGTAGGTAGCCGTGTTGGTCTGACGCAGTCGAAATAAATAAATAAAATGTAAAAAATTGTCCAGTAGCACCTTAGCACCTTAGAAACCAACGTAGTTTGTTCTGCGTATAAGCTTTCGTGTGCATGCAAACTTCATAGAATCATAGAATCATAGAATCATAGAATCATAGAATCATAGAATCATAGAATCCTAGAGTTGGAAGATACCACAAGGGCCATCCAGTCCAACCCCCTGCCAAGCAGGAAACACCATCAAAGCATTCCTGACAGATGGCTGTCAAGCCTCTGCTTAAAGACCTCCAAAGAAGGAGACTCCACCACACTCCTTGGCAGCAAATTCCACTGCCGAACAGCTCTTACTGTCAGGAAGTTCTTCCTAATGTTTAGGTGGAATTTTCTTTCTTGTAGTTTGAATCCGTTGCTCCGTGTCCGCTTCTCTGGAGCAGCAGAAACCAATCTTTCTCCCTCCTCCATATGACATCCTTTCATATATTTGAACATGGCTATCATATCACCCCTTAACCTTCTCTTCTCCAGGCTAAACATACCCAGCTCCCTAAGCCGTTCCTCATAAGGCATCGTTTCCAGGCCTTTGACCATTTTGGTTGCCCTCTTCTGGACACGTTCCAGCTTGTCAGTATGCTTCTTGAACTGTGGTGCCCAGAACTGGACACAGTACTCCAAGTGAGGTCTGACCAGAGCAGAATACAGTGGTACTATTTAGTCGTGTCTGCCTCTTCGTGACCCCATGGACCAGAGCACGCCAGGCACTCCCTTGTTATAGGTGTCTATCTAATTATTTAGAGAAAAGGCAAATGGTAGTCTGTATGTTTCTAAAATCATGCATGGCGTGGGGAAAGTTTTGCTCCTTCTCTTGTCGCCCTCTTGTACTGTATTTAGAATCATAGAGTTGGAAGAGACCACAAGGGCCATCCAGTCCAACCCCCTGCCAAGCAGGAAACACCATCAAAGCATTCTTGACATATGGCTGTCAAGCCTCTGCTTAAAGACCTCCAAAGAAGGAGATTCCACCACACTTCTTGGCAGCAAATTCCACTGTCGAACAGCTCTTACTGTCAGGAAGTTCTTCCTAATATTTAGGTGGAATCTTCTTTCTTGTAGCTTGAATCCATTGCTCCGTGTCCGCTTCTCTGGAGCAGCAGAAAACAACCTTTCTCCCTCCTCTATATGACATCCTTTTATATATTTGAACATGGTTATCATATCACCCCTTAACCTTCTCTTCTCCAGGCTAAACATACCCAGCTCCCTAAGCCGTTCCTCATAAGGCATCGTTTCCAGGCCTTTGACCATTTTGGTTGCCCTCTTCTGGACACGTTCCAGCTTATCAGTATCCTTCTTGAACTGTGGTGCCCAGAACTGGACACAATACTCCAGGTGAGGTCTGACCAGAGCAGAATACAGTGGTACTATTACTTCCCTTGATCTAGATGCTATACTCCTATTGATGCAGCCCAGAATTGCATTGGCTTTTTTAGCTGCTGCATCACACTGCTGACTCATGTCAAGTTTGTGGTCAACCAAAACTCCTAGATCCTTTTCACATGTACTGCTCTCAAGCCAGGTGTCTCCCATCCTGTATTTGTGCCTTTCATTTTTTTTGCCCAAGTGTAGTACTTTACATTTCTCCTTGTTAAAATTCATCTTGTTTGCTTTGGCCCAGTTGTCTAATCTGTTAAGGTCATTCTGAAGTGTGATCCTGTCCTCTGGGGTGTTAGCCACCCCTAACTTCTTTAGATACTAATTTGTGTTTATTTGTACAACCAATATTGAAAAAAAACTTAGACGCAATGAGAGCAGAGTGCGGGGAACCAGTTTTTTGGGGGGGGGATTTTATTAAATCTGTCTGAATCTGTGGCTGATTTGGTAAAATTTGGAAAACCGATTTGGAGAAAGAGAAAGAAACTCAAGGTTCCAGTCCTCAGGCTTCGAACAAAAGGCTAATTCAAACAAGAGCTGCCTCCAGGCCAGTGATGCCTGCACTGACTGGCAGCAACGATTTCAAAGATGAACTTGCTGCATGCCGAGCGAATGCTCTAACCACTGAGCGAGGCCAAAGGGGCAGCTGGGAAGTCCCGGCAGCCTCATCCTGACTCTCTCTTTTCCCTTTCCTTTTCTGCAGAAGGAGCTGAGCCTGCCTCGCCGTGGGAAAACGTGAGTAGGGGGCTCTGCCCCGTGTTTCGGGGTTCTGGATTGTGGCGCTCGGGCTTCTGTCTCCAACAGCGGGCACCCAGATAGATGCCTCTGGGGGCCCCACAAGCTGGTCATCCAGGCTCACTTTAGGGGTTTATGGGTTTCCTGGTGCCAGAGTATTCCAATAATAATAATAATAATAATAATAATAATAATAATAATAATAATTTATTATACCCCACGATATGGTTTGAAGTCCATATCGTGGTATCGGTTTCATGATTTTTTGACCTGGTAATATATTGCAAATCATGATATGTGTGTCTGTGTTTTCTGGGGGGAAATCGTGATGTGGGGGGAACTGTGAAGCTGGCCAATTCCTCCCCAATAGCTCCATCCTTATATCAGACATCGCGATATTTAGCTGGCGATATAGTGTGATGTTGAAAACCTACTCCATCCTTATCCAGACATCGTGATACATTGCTATATCGCAGTTTAGCTGGTGATACATCGCAAAGCTGAAAACCAGATACTGCCCAGCCCTACAATCAATTGATCAATCAATCAATCAATCAATCAATGGGATATACAACCAGAAACAGTATCTAGGCCTCTTTTCAATAGCATTGCAGGGGGCTGGACTAAATGGCGCTCGTTCTATGATTTTTATATATTTAACGGACCCCCCACAATCATATTACAGTGGTACCTCAGTTTACAAACACAATTGGTTCCAGAAGTCTGTACTTAACCTGAAGCGTACTTAACCTGAAGCAAACTTTTCCATTGAAAGTAATGGAAAGTGGATTAATCCGTTCCAGGCGGTCTGTGGAGTACTTAAACTGAAAATACTCAAACCGAAGCGTGCTTAAACCGAGGTATGACTGTATAAAGCAGCTGTGTTCTGTGTTCCAAACCAAGCTTTGCTGGCTGTTGTTTTCATTTTGTTTTCCTATGCAATAATTAAAAAAATCTGCGCAAGCAAATTTCTGTTCCGAAAGTGTGGCCCACAGAGAAAAGTTTAGGGGACCCTCGAGAAGGTCCAAAGAGCCTTTGGATCGGGCCCATTTCGTCCCGCTTCCTTTCCTCCCAGTAGCCAACTGGGATGCTCCCAAAGGGAAGCCTTCAAAGCAGGATTTGAACCTCCGTCCCACTTGCTGTTCCCAGCCAATGGGTACTCGAGAGGCATGGAGGTGACAGCCTGCGAATCGGTCTGCCGATCCTCCTTTGAAGCCAGTTGAGTCGGTGCCCCTTTGCCGTCTCATGTGGCAGGCAGTTCCAGAGTTTAGCTCCCTTCGGCGGAGCCGTTTTAGGCTATAGCTTATCCCAGCCTGTTTCCGTGTTGGAATTGCTTTTGAGAGAGGTTCTGGTGGTTTTCTCGCTTGTGCATTCCCCGCCCTAGATACTGTATAGCTCAGGGTTGGAGCGCTGGGTGGGAACCCAGGAGTGCCTCTGCTGCTGCCAACCTGTGTGCGCACTACAGAGCTAGACGAACCTCTGTACAGTGCGAAGGTTCTGGACGAAGTCTCTTGTCTCCGCACGTGGCCCCGCCGCGACCATGCACGGCCCTGGCACTGAAATTTGTGGGTGCCCGGCCCGTTCGTGGGGAATTTTGTGGATGCTTGGGCACCCAGCGACCCAGGGCGTTGGCACCTATGCCATGCCCCCGCCCTTTTTGAGAGCGGCGGCGCCCAGCGCCTTTTCCATTGGAGAGGTCAGGTCCCCAGGGACGCGCGCCTCTCTCCAGAAACCTTGCGGACGGGCGCCTTGTCGCTTGCGCTTTTTTAATCCCTAGGGGACGGCGGCGCGCTCCAACTACCCCCACCCCACCCCAGGGCTTTTCTGTTCCTCCCTGTCCCTCTTCTCCCTCTCTCCCTCCCTGCCTCCGAGGTGGGGGGGGGAGGAGGAGGAGGGCCGGGCGAGCGAGCGAGCGAGCGAGCGAGCGAGCGCCGGGGGAAGCCGCGCCAAGCAGGCAGGCGGGCAGAGCGCGGCGGACGCGCCGTCGGGGGGCAGCGCGTTGCCACCGCCGCCGTCGCCATGCAGGCGCGCCGTGCCAAGCTGAAGATCCCTTCGCTGACCTTGGTGGAGTGAGTCTGGGGGCTCCGGGAGGGAGCGCACTCGCTTGGGGAGAGGGTGGGGCAACCGGGGGGGGGAGAGGTTCCAGCGCCGGCAGGCGGCGACCCGGGGGCGCTTGGAGAGGCGCGCACGGCGGAGCGCTTGCTTGGCACCAAAAGCTGGACAGGGCTGGGGGGGGGGTGCCTTTTCCTCTCGCGGCCCCTCTTTCTCCCTTCGGGGATCCCTCTCCTCCCTCCCCCTCTCCCCTCCTTCCATCCCGGGGTCTCCAATGACGCACGGCTCGGTTGCCAGGGAACCGGTTGCGGAGGGAGGGGGCGGCGGTGATTCCCCAAAGAGAGGGAGGGCGCAGAGATAAAAAGGGCTCTCTCTCTCCGTGGCTTCTCCTCCCAGCCCAAAGCGCGCCTCCGCCTCCGGGCCCGGAGAGGGAAGGGTCCCACAGAGCTCATCTAGCCCACCCCGGGTCTGTGGCGCCCTCCGCAAACCTGCCAAGCGGGTCCCCGTCCGCCCCGCCCCCCCCCCCCGACTTGCGAGAGAGGGTTGCCCGGGCGGCGCCACCACGCTACCTGGGAGGAGCCTCGCGTCTCCGCTTTGCCCTGATGCAATTTTATTCCGATTAAAAGACACGCACGCAGCAGATGCGTGGCTTGGAGGGCGAGGGCAGCGCCACCTGTTGAACCTCCGCCTGTCACAGGGAGGGTCGCCTTAGACTGAGCCAGTCGCTGCCTCTCTGAGCCTGGCCTACCTCGCAGGGTTGTTGTGGGAGAAGAACCAGGCTCGCCACTTTTGAACTCTTTGGAGGAAAAGCAGGGTGTAAATGTAACAGTTCCCCAGCCCCCAGGCTTGTGATATTAAGAGGCCCTCTGGGCATGGGCAGAGTGCTCCCCCCATCTGCCCACATCTTACAAACTGGGCGGCTTTCCAAGACCTTGTCACCTGCGAGGAACTTTCCCTCTCCACCTAATACCCCATTGCCCCCAACCAGTGGTCGCTTAGTGCTTCAACGGCATGGTGCCAAGCCAGCGCTAGAGTTCCCTGCGTTCCCTGCTTTGGGAATCGTAGTTCTGTGATGGGATGTCGCCGTGTAAGGAGCTGTCTTCTCTAGATGGGGGGGGGGTTGGCAATGGACTGGGTCCCTGTCATTGCCCCCCAACTCATCTCCTGGTGGGGCGGGATTGTGCCTCTGACCCTTCTTCACACCCCTGCCTCGTTCTCCTTGGCTCTCTCCCTTCTGCAGTCTCTCCCCCGGGAGCCAGAGTCCGACCCTCCTGAGCCCCCTGAGCCCCCTGAGCCCCCTGGCGTTGCACCCCTGGAGGTAAGAGACCTGAACTGGGAGTGGGGAGATGTGTCTTTTTCTTGCAGTGGGAGGGGGAAGGAAAGAAAGCTGCCATGCTATTATGGGGTGCGCCACCACCCGCACCAGTGTTGCGAGGCGGGTGCCGAGGAAGCGCTTGCCCGATTGCTCCGTCGCTCTTAACATAAACAAAAAAAAACCCGGCAGCGTGGTGTAGTGGTTAGAACCATAGTCCAATTCCCTGCGCCCTCTCTCATACCACAAACGCAGCCTGGCCGCCTACCTCGCAGGGTTGTGTGGAGAGAGGGCAGGCGGAATGCGCCCTTTTCTGCGGAGCTTCTGACTCCTAAAACAGAGCCTCCATGGACAGGGCCAGTCTACCTGGTGGCAAGCAAAAGGCAGTTTCTTCACCCCCCAGGGGCTGATCTTTGGGGTGCCTGCTTAGCCTCTGGAAGGATGGGGAGGCTGGGCTAAGATGGGGGCACCCCCCTTTGGGCCCGATCCAGCAGGCTCTTGCGATGTTCTCGTAAGCCAATGTCGCTGGGCCTTCTTGCCATGGCCAGTGGGAGTTGTAGCTCCGCAGCACCCGGCGGTCCAAAGGTTCTGAAGGCCGGTCGCCGTGGGGCAGGCAATCTCTCCATCCCTCTCCGACTCCTTGGCCAAGGCCACCTCCTCCTCTGGTGGCCTCGCAGGGCAGATTAATGAATAACAGGGGCACCTGGCATTTTCTCCCTGTCTGAGAGAGGGAACAGAAGTGCTTGTGTTTTGATGGGCGCAGCAGACGGGGAAGAGAGGCGCTGTAACAGCTGGCAGCCCTGGGCGGGCCAAAGGAAAAATGTATTTGCTTGTTGTTTTCATTTCAATATTTGCGTGCTTTAGAATCTCCATGGCTCAGTGGGGAGGGCAGTTGCTTGGCATGTAGAAGGCCTCGGGTTCAGTCCTTGCTTGGCCCCCACCTGAATCCTAGAGACTGAGCCGCTGCCAGCCAGTGTAGGAAAAAGTACTCCGCTCTGTGGCCTGGCTCAGCTTCTGTGCAGTTCAGACTCATGAGGGCTAGGAACTTGGTTCCTTAGCTCGGGCGCAGAGAGAGATCGCCCCATTGGGGATTCCTCCCAAATAGGAAAACATGGGTCTTCTACGCTGTTAGTTTGTGACCCAAATTGCGGCCTATTCAGCCCTCCCCCCCCCAACCAAGGCCACCCCATCTTTAAATGGGGCTGGGGAAGAGGTCGGCTTCTGCCCCTTTTACAGAACTTAAAGGACAATTAGTTGGCAAATTAGTTTCCATGGAAACAAATCCATCTAGAATTTCCCTAACAAAAGCCGACTTGGACCCCTTGAGTGTGAACTGGACCAGTTATTGGAGCCCTCTTGGATCTAGTAACCCCCTCCTCCCCAAGCCCCCAAACTTACAACCACCATTTTTTAATTTATTACGGTAATACTAATATTAATATTTCCTTAACGGCTCTTCACCAGGAGATTTGGGCTGGCATTCTTTGGGACATGCTCTGCCTGGCAAGAAAGCTTCCATTCGATGTCTAGCCCTCTTCCTGGGATGCGGAGGCGAATTTGGGGGTGGCTGCCCCCATGTAAACTCTTTTTTTAAAAAAAAATGATAATTTTTATTCAACTTTTCCAAATAAACAAAACAAATTACATTCAGACATATATTCACCCTTCTCAATCCCGTTCGCTCTGCCGAGCTTCCCTCCCTCCCGCCATTCGGCTTTGTATCTCAATCTGAGTTTCATAGTTCCTTTTTATAATATAAGTTCACATCGTAGGATTTATTTCAACCCCGCAAGTGTCTTCAAACTTCTACAGTTACTGTATTATCAATATAATCAATGAATTTACTCCAATCTCTCTGGAATTTTGTCTCGCCCTGATTTCATAGAATCATAGAATCGTAGAGTTGGAAGAGACCACAAGGGCCATCCAGTCCAACCCCCTGCCAAGCAGGAAACACCATCAAAGCATTCTTGACATATGCCTGTCAAGCCTCTGCTTAAAGACCTCCAAAGAAGGAGACTCCACCACACTCCTTGGTAGCAAATTCCACTGCCGAACAGCTCTTACTGTCAGGAAGTTCTTCCTAATGTTTAGGTGGAATCTTCTTTCTTGTAGATTTCGCATCCCGCAGGTTAGCTTTGCTAGTTCTGCATAGTCCATCATCTTCGCTTGCCGCTCCTCAATCGTCGGTATCTCCTGCAATGTCCACTTTTGAGCTAGTAAAGTCCTCGCCGCGGTCAGTCGTTGCATACATAAATAGTCTCTGATCTACCTTTGCAATTTCCTCTCCCATCAAACCTAGCAAAAATGCTTCTGGCTTTTTAGGAAAGGTGTACAGTACTTAAACATCTTTTTCCATGTAAACTCAGCCGCCCCCTCATCCCCAGGGATCAATGTTCCCACCTGAAAATTCATCATGGGAAAAGGGCATGGGGCCTTTCACACCCCCCCCCCCAACTTTTAAAATTCATTTTATAACAACATTTACATCAACAACAAAAATATACACTACATACAGGCACGTCCAACAGGTAGATCGTGATCTACCGGTAGATCACTGGATGTCTGTGGTAGATCACTGCTGGATCACTGGCACACCCCCCCCAAAAAAAAGCTCACCCAAAATTTTCCTCCTCCCTAAAAATGACCTGAAGTCCTAAACAAAAATGGGCCTCCCTCCCTCCTAAAAGAAGCTCAACAAGTTTGACCTAAACCCCAAAAAACAGGGCTTCCCTTCCTTAAAAAAACTCAACAGCTTTGACCTGAACCCCCCAAAAGGGGGTAGATCACCCCCAGTTTTTACCTCTGTGAGTAGATCACAGTCTCTTGGGAGTTGGCCACCCCTGCGCTACAACATAAAAAATATATAACAAACAAAACAAAAACAATACAAATATCCTCTTATCTTACCATCTATTTCTCTAAACATTGTTATGTGGACTTCCCCAAGTCCCCCCATCTGATTTTCATTTTAACTCATCTTTAGCGGTTTCATACGTCATAATCTTGAACATTTTTTGCTACTTAATCATTAATATAATTTCTTCACATTATCATATATTCATCTTACATTCTTTACTGACATCTACTTCTAACCCTACAGCCTAAAATTCCTCTTCCAAAGATATCCTAAAATTTAAATCCTGCAATATTTTTCTAAATAAACTTTAAACTTCTTCCACTCTTCTTCCGCCGTCTCTTCCTTCTGGTCCCGGATTCTCCCAGTCAGTTCAGCAAGTTCCATATAGTCCAGGGGTCAGCCAACTTTTTCAGCAGGGGGCCGGTCCACTGTCCCTCAGACCTTGGGGGGGGGGGCGGACTATATTTTTTGGGGGGGGGGAAATAGTGAATGAATTCCTATGTCCCACAAATAACCCAGAGATGCATTTTAAATAAAAAAAACCCACATTCTACTCATGAAAAAACATGTTGATTCCCGCGGGCCGGATTTAGAAGGCGATTGGGCCGCATCCGGACCCCGGGCCGTAGTTTGTAGACTGGGGACCCCTGGTATAGTCCATCATCTTCTTTTGCCATTCTTCAATGGTTGGTCATTCTTGTTTCTTCCAGTATTTTGCTATTAATATTCTCGCTGCTGTTGTGGCAGGGGGGGTGGGGCCTTTCCTGGCCTGCCCTGAGGTCTCATCCTGCCTGCCTGTGCCCTGGCCTGGTCCCTTGGAGTCCGGCTGGGGCCCCCGTGAATCCCCCACTGTGGGGGATCCCTGAGGGATGGCCATTTTTGACACCCAGAGAGGAGGACTTGAACCCGCCCCTGTGGCCAGAGGAGCAGGGGGGGGTGTTTGGCGGTGGTGTGTGTGTGTGTGTCCTCCTTCCCACAACTCCCAAGTAATGAAGAGCAAGACTTTTGGCGGCAGGAGTTGCCGGAAGGAGTTGTGCAAAAAACCACCCAACAGCCTTAGGGACTCCGCTCCAGATTTGTGCAGGCTTTCCTCCTGAGCCTTTTCTCCTCCTCCTCCCCCCCCCCCAGAAATCCCGCAAGGCAGCGGAGATTTAGGGTCTCAAAGTCTCCCTCCTTCTGTGTCTCCCTTCCTTCTCCGGCAGGGGCAGAAACGGCCGGTTCTCAACAACTGGCATTATTCAGAGACATTTTGTGCTGCGATACTTTCCCCTCTGCTCACCGGGTGGCCTGAATTCGCACCCAGCTCCAGAACTCGCTCTGCCTTTGCAAAAGCAAAGCGGCCAGCCGGCCAGAGGCATCCTTTTCCCCCTCCCTCCCAGAACTCAGTCAATGCCGCTCTTTGGTTATGAAACAATTTCAGGAATCGATCCTTTCCCCTGCCTAACCCTCACAGTCAGCCGAATTGCGGGAGTGCTTTTTCCTCTTCCCTGGCCCTCATTTTTTCCTCTTCTCTGGCCCTCATGAGGGATGGAAGCTTGAGCTTGGGACAAAGGAGGAGAGAGACAGACACACATCCCCCTAGTTTTTGCACCAACTCGACACCAGGAAAGAACTTTCTGACAGCAAGAGCTGTTTGTCTGAAAGGTGGTAGCCTCTCCTTGCTTGGAGGTTTTTAAGCAGAGCTTGGATGGCCATCCGTCCTGAATGCTTTAGCTGAGATTCCTGCATTGCAGGGGGGTCAGACTAGATGACCCTCAGGGCCCCTTCCGAGCCTGCGAATGTATCCCAAGTCCCAACTTCACAGCGGCTGTTGCGTCTTTGAACAAACAGCGATGGCGGTTTTTTAAAGAGAGTTTCACATCTGCAACCTTTATGAGCCACAGGACTTCCTGCGCACGAGGGAGGAGGGAGATATATGCGCTCGCATGCACAGCCCGGCTCTCTGCCATCCCCCCCCCCCCCGGTCAGCTGGACAACCGTTGCCATGGAGATGCAGCCTTCAACCGCTGCTGGCTTGGCGGCACAGTCGGCAATCGCCTTGGCCCTCCGCCACCCTGCCTGCCTGGCGGCCTGCTTCCCTCCGCAGTTGTCATGTGCAGAGAGAGAGAGAGAGAAAGAGAGAAGACAGGGGGAGAGAGCCAGCATTGTTGCATGGATGTGTGTGAGAGAGACCTGGGTTCAAACTCACAGGAGTCTTTTTTTCTGCAACACTCTCTCTCTCTCTCTCTCTCTCTCTCTCTCTCTCTCTCTCTCTCTCTCTCTCTCTCTCTTCCTTCCTTCCTTCCTTCCTTCTCTTTTCCCTCCCTCCCTCCCTCCCTCCCTCCCTCTTCCTTCCTTCCCTCTCTCTCTTCCCTCTTTCTTTCTTTCTTTCTTTCTTTCTCTCTCTCTCTCTCTCTCTCTCTCTTTCTCTCTTTCTTTCTTCCTTCTTTCTCTCTTTCTCTCTTTCTCTCTTTCCTTCCTTCTCTCTCTCTTTCTCTCTCTCTCTCTCTCTCTTTTCCTTCCTTCCTTCCTTCCTTCCTTCCTTCCTTCCTTCTTTTCCCTCCCTCCCTCTCTTCCTTCCTTCCCTCTCTCTTCCCTCTTTCTTTCTTTCTTTCTTTCTTTCTTTCTTTCTTTCTTTCTTTCTCTCTTTCTCTCTTTCTCTCTTTCTCTCTTTCTCTCTTTCTCTTTCTCTCTTTCTTCCTTCTTTCTCTCTTTCTCTCTTTCCTTCCTTCCTTCCTTCTCTCTCTCTCTCTCTCTCCCGCATTTTTCTCATCACAGTAGCACTGGCTCATGGGTTCTGTAGTTACCCGCTTTGCTTTTTAAGGCCACAGCTCTCCCATCGCTGTGAAAACTGCACCATGGGCTCTGTAGTGATTTTACCTGGCTTTGGTTTCAAATGGGTTTTCCTCTCGCAATGATGCTGGCATCTTGGGCTCTAGAGTCTTAGCCCTGCAGAGCTTTCCAAACTTTTCATGTCGCCGACACACTGTTTTAGACACGCATCATTTTGTGACACAGTAATTCCGTTTTGCTATAGCAAACCAGAGGTTAAACTAACCCCCTTATAAGAGATACGGACACATATATAAATCGTAATAATGAAATGTATGGGAACGCACCCGCGCACTGCAGCCAACACACTGTGTTTGGAAAGCTCTGGGTTAGCGGCTCATGAATGGTGGTTTTTCCACCTCCCATTTCCTTGCAAGAGTAATAAAAAGTATATATTAAAAATCCCCACTTACAGTATTTATATTGCAGTTACTTGAATGTTTTTATTAGTTTTAACACAGGAAATTGACTAGCAGGGGATTCCAGGCAGAGAGAAGGAAGGCCAGCTTCTCTCAGATCGCAATTGATATTATTATTATTATTATTATTATTATTATTACTATTATATAAAAGGTAAAGGTAAAGAACCCCTGGACAGTTAAGTCTAGTCCAAGGCGACTCTGGGCGCTCATCTCGCTTTCAGGCCGAGGGAGCCGGTGTTTGTCCACAGACAGTTTTCCAGGTCATGTGGCCAGCAGAAGTAAACCACTACTGGCGCACGGACAACTGTGACGACTGCCAGAGCGCACAGAAATGCCGTTTACCTTCTCGCCGCAGCAGTACCTATTTATCTACTTGCACCGGCATGCTTTGGAACTGCTAGGTTGGCAGGAGCTGGGACAGAGCAATGGGAGCTCACCCTGTCGCAGGGAATTGAACCGCCGACCTTCCGATCTGACTGGGTTTCCCCAGCCACTCTGGGCAGCTTCCAACAAATTAAAACACAGCAAGACATCAAACATTAAAAGCTTCCCTGCACAGGGTTGCCTTCAAATGTCTCCTAAAAGCCAGATAGAGCGGTACCTCGGTTTAAGAACAGCCCTGTTTACGAACTACAGCTTCAGGTTACAGACTCCGCTAACCTAGAAGTAGTACCTCCGGTTAAGAACTTTACCTCGGAACGAGAAGAGAAATCGCGCAAGGCCCCATTAGCTAAAGTGATGCTTCAGGTTAAGAAAGGACCCCCAGAACGAATTACTGTAAGTTCTTAACCCAAGGTAGCACTGTATTCGGTTTACAAACTCTGCAAAACTGGAAATAATGTCTTGGTTTGAGAACTTTACCTCGGTCTACGAACGAGGGCAGTGCCAAAGAATGCTCCAACTACCGCACAACTGCGCTCATTTCACACGCTAGCAAGGTTATGCTTAAAATTCTACAAGGCAGGCTTAGGCAGTATGTGGACCGAGAACTCCCAGAAGTGCAAGCTGGATTTCGAAGGGGCAGAGGAACCAGAGACCAAATAGCAAACATGCGCTGGATTATGGAGAAAGCTAGAGAGTTCCAGACAAACGTCTACTTCTGCTTCATTGACTATGCAAAAGCCTTTGACTGTGTCGACCACAGCAAACTATAGCAAGTTCTTAAAGAAATGGGAGTGCCTGATCACCTCATCTGTCTCCTGAGAAATCTCTATGTGGGACAAGAAGCTACAGTTAGAACTGGATATGGAACAACTGATTGGTTCAAAATTGGGAAAGGAGTATGACAAGGTTGTATATTGTCTCCCTGCTTATTTAACTTATATGCAGAATTCATCATGCGAAAGGCTGGACTAGATGAATCCCAAACCGGAATTAAGATTGCCGGAAGAAATATCAACAACCTCAGATATGCAGATGACACAACCTTGATGGCAGAAAGCGAGGAGGAATTAAAGAACCTTTTAATGAGGGTGAAAGAGGAGAGCGCAAAATATGGTCTGAAGCTCAACATTAAAAAAAACCAAGATCATGGCCACTGGTCCCATCACCTCCTGGCAAATAGAAGGGGAAGAAATGGAGGCAGTGAGAGATTTTACTTTCTTGGGCTCCTTGATCACTGCAGATGGTGACAGCAGTCACGGAATTAAAAGACGCCTGCTTCTTGGGAGAAAAGCAATGACAAACCTAGACAGCATCTTAAAAAGCAGACACCACCTTGCCGACAAAGGTCCGTATAGTTAATGCTATGGTTTTCCCAGTAATGATGTATGGAAGTGAGAGCCGGACCATAAAGAAGGCTGATCGCCAAAGAATTGATGCTTTTGAATTATGGTGCTGGAGAGTCCCATGGACTGCAAGAAGATCAAACCTATCCATTCTGAAGGAAATCAGCCCTGAGTGCTCACTGGAAGGACGGATCCTGAAGCTGAAGCTCCAATACTTTTGGCCACCTCATGAGAAGAGAAGACTCCCTGGGAAAGACCCTGATGTTGTAAAAGATGGAGGGCACTAGGAGAAGGGGACAACAGAGGACGAGATGGTTGGACAGTGTTCTCGAAGCTATGAACATGAGTTTGACCAAACTGCGGGAGGCAGTGGAAGACAGGAGGGCCTGGCGTGCTATGGTCCATGGGGTCATAAGGAGTCGGACACGACTAAACGACTAAACAACAACACAAACGGAAGCCGAACGGTGGAAGGGCACCGGCAGCGGGAGGCCTCATTAGGGAAAGCGTTCCTCGGTTTAAGAATGGTTTCGGTTTAAGAACGGACTTCAGGAACGGATTAAGTTCGTAAACCGAGGTACCACTGTAGTTGCTTATTTCCTTGACATCTGGTGGGAGGGCATTCCACAGGGTGGGTGCCACCACCAAGAAGGCCCTCTGCCTGCTTCCCTGTAAGTTTGCTTCTTGCAGGGAGGGAACCGCCAGAAAGCCCCCTCTCCTCCTGTCGCTTCCAGCAACTGGAGTTCAGAAACACCGCTGCCTGCAAGCATAGAGGGCAGGGCAGAGCCATCGTATCTGGCAGCCATTGACAGCCAGGCCTTCTCCAAGAGTTTGTGAAATCTTATTTGAAAGCCAGGCAGCGAGTTGCATGCTTTAACTCGGCGCATACACGAAGGAGCCCTTTCTCTGATCTGTCCTGATTCTTCCAGCCTTGCCCTTCAGGGATGCGCTAGGAGAGAGGGAGGAAGAAAGCCTGTTTCTCTCCACGTCCTTCCATCCATCCTTCTGCAAACCTCTCTCATGTCGCCTCTTCCTCGCTGCCTCTCTAAACTGAAGAAGAAAAAACCCAAACGCTGCGCGCTTTCCCCGAGTTGCCATATCCCCGGGATCGTTTCGGCGGCCCATTTCTGAACCTTTTCCAACCGATTCCCCGGCGCACGTGTGAAAGGAATTTGGGGGCGGGCGGGGGTTGGTGTGTGGGTCTCTCTCTGCTGCGCAAATCTCGGGAGGGGGCGCTGCGGAGCGCCCTGGGCTAGGAGGCCGGCGGCGCTCGGAAGGCGGTGACGGCGCCCAGCGGGAGGAGGAGGAGGAGGAGAAGGACCCGTCTGTGGCCGGCGATGTCGGACCCCGGCACCTGGGGGTCCCCGCTGGGCGCCCTGAGCCAGCTCTCAAAGAGGTAATTAAGGCGGAGGCGCGCGGCCAAGGAGCGAACGAAAGGCGCCGGGGCGCTTCCGGGCGCAATTACGCACCGAGCGGAGCTGCTTTTTTGGAGAGGGAGGGGAAGAAGCGCCTTGCCGGAGGGATGGCGGGAGGGGGGGTGTTGCTTGCTGAGAGTTTGTGCCCATCCTCCCCGGGGGTGGTGTGCAATGCACAAACAGCCCCCCCCCCGCATGGGTGCTTTTTTGGGGACGTTCCCAGGCGCGCCAAGCTTCCTGGGTTAGAGGGTTGCAAAAAGGTTTAACAATCACATACCCAGAGGCGCCTCTCCCCTCTCGCCTGCTGTGTGTGTGGGAGGGGGGGGGGCTTTTGTGCAGGGAGCCCCCCACCTCTGAAATACCATCTTGTACTCTAATTTCTGGGCTGTGACTTTTTTATTCATATATTATCCACTCGAAGGTCCACCATCTCCTTCTTTTGTGTTTCTATCTCTCTGTCTCTCTTGCTGAATAACAGGTTGGCTGTTTCTCCTCCTTTCTCTCCCGCCTCTCCCCCCCCCCCGTTAATCTGTGTGCGTTTGTACAGATTAGGACATAATCCCCTCGGCCAGATTGTGAGGGGGGCGGGGGGGGGCTGGTTTGGACCTGGAGCATCCGAGGTCACCGATCTCCTTTGGGCTCCAGCTTCCTCCTTCCTCCTTCCCACCCGCCAAAAAAGGCAATGTGAGGTTTCAGGGGGAAATTCACCCCCCATAAAACAACTGTCCCGCTCCCTAAAATGAACCCTAGATCATTGGTGTGTGTGTGGGGGGGATTTTTCTCGGGTGAGCAGCAAGGCTTGTTCCTGAATCAAGCTCCAAGGATGTGGGGGTGGGGGGTGGGGGGCAGAATTCCAGGAATGTGGTGGGGGAGGAGGATACTTTCAAGGATAGTGTTGATGCCCCTCTGAGGCAGGAATGAGGTCCGGCCGCTGCTTTGAACTGGTTGGCCACTCTGAGGACAGGAAGCCTGACTGGATGGGACCCCCCTCGGGTCCTGATCCAGAAGCCAAGCTCTTCTCCGTGTTGCTTAGGATTCCTCAGTGGAGCTTCTTTGAGCAGAGGCAGTCTACCCTAGGATGGTGGAGACGCAAGGCTTGTTTTGGCTCTCGCATTCCGCTTGCTGGTTTCCCTTTGGGTGACCACTGGCGAGGACAGGATTTTGGGCTAGGCAAGCCCCTTTGGGCCTGATCCTGCTGCCACAGGGGGCTTCTCCTAGGTTCTGATCTGCAGCTTTAAAAAAGGTAATGGATCAGTTCAGTGGTTTTCAGTGGCCGTGCTGGCTGCATTCTCTCATACAGTATATATAATTTGATTTTAAAATGTATAAACATTTAACAAAATCAATTAAAAATCCATAAAATGAGATTACAGTGGTACCTCGGTTTATGAACACAATTGGTTCTGGAAGTCTGTTCATAAACTGAAGCGTTCATAAACTGAAGCGAACTTTCCCATTGAAATAAAATAAAAAAATTCTATTTCACTGTATTTCACTGTATCTGAAGAAGTGTGCATGCACACGAAAGCTCATACCAAAATAAAAACTTAGTTGGTCTTTAAGGTGCTACTGAAGGAATTTTTTTATTTTACTTCGACCCAGACCAACACGGCTACCTACCTGTTTCCCATTGAAAGAAATGGAAAGTGGATTAATCTGTTCCAGACGGTCCGCGGAGTACTTAAACTGAAGCGTACTTAACCCGAAGCATGGGTGTAATTGGTTCCGGAAGTCTGTTCATAAACTGAAGCGTTCATAAACTGACGCGAACTTTCCCATTGAAAGTAATGGAAAGTGAATTAATCCGTTCCAGATGGGTCTGCGGCGTTTGTAAACCGAAAATTCGTAAACCGAGGTGTTCGTAAACCGAGGTTCCACTGTACTGTGAATCTCAAGACTGCCCCCTCCCTCCTCCATGGGTCTTAATAACAATGTTTTACAACTGCATATATCAGTTCATATCCAGATTTTTCCATTGGTCTGAATTGTCCATAGCTTTCGTTCCTCTACAAGGGTGGCTAAAAGCCTGTTGGTGTTTTCACCTGGCCACAATTGTCTTGTAAATAAATGCGTTCTCCATTCACTGTCAAGGCAGTAGATGCAGAACTGCGCTTGACTCCGACTTTTGGGCGTTGGATCGGTCACTGTGAGGCAGGGGCACGAACTGGAATAAAATATGGGGGGGGGGTCAGGTAAGACCTGCCTCACATAACTGATCGCAAGATGCGGCACATTCAAGTGGCAATGCCCATCCAAGTTGGGTATGTGTGTGTGGCGCCCCCTCAAATATTTTATGGGGGGGAGGGGAAGGGACTTCGGCCCCTAGGAGCTGGCTTCCTATGCTGTGAGGACAGGTCCGGATGAGGCCCTTTTGGCCAGATCCAGCTGCTGCAGGGCAACAGAAAAAGGAGGCAAATATAGATTGTATCTGAGAAACACTCCTTGGCCAGGCTTCGAATAACTCTTGCAACGTTACAAAGACTTCGGATATATTGGAAAGGACTATAATTCGGATGAGCTATATAATATGCAATTGATGAAGATATTTAAAGGACCCGCGGAGGGGAGGAGGGAATTTGGAAGCACCTTGTTCTGTTTTGAAATTTAATTGTGTGAAGCGTGTGATTTGTTTCGTAAAACCAATAAGAATCATTTCGAAAGGAAGATAAAAAGGAGGCTATTCGCAACTGTGGGCCGCTCAACTACGCGGTGAGATTTAGCGATGGGCATCAACTTGGATGACTCTAAAAAGGAGATTATACAAATCCAGGCAAGGCTCGGTAGATACTAGCCAGTGGCTCTGTTGTCACTGCTACAGGCTATAAATGCCTTTGAACGATGATGCACTCAGGCCTGGGTTTGGGGCTTCCGTTTTGGGGCATCTAAGCGGACACTGTGACGACAGGAGTTGGGACTAGATGGCCTGATCCAGCTTCTGCAGGACTCTCCTTACAATCGCTTTGTGGAGAGGTAAAATAAAGGGGTCACACTTGCCCCATGGAGCCACGATAGTTTTTCGACGTAGATCAGTGTTCGAAATGCGCCAGGCGCATTTTGCACCTGGCCGCCAGCCCCTTGCGACTGAGTGAAGATGCCCGGGTGGCCAGGATGGCACCTGACGTCTCCGCCATCTTGGGGGTCCTGGGATCTGGACCGTTTTCGCACAACAATACCCCCCACTTTGTAGGATTCCATCCATTCTATTTTATCCGTGCCGCCGGAATGGATTTCAGGAACCGCATTGGAAAATAGCGACTTTGGAGCTATCCAACCCACAAATGGCAACGAAGCATTCCGTTTTGGCAACTGGGACCCTGGTCTAAGGAGCCGTTTGGCGCTTAGCTTATATATCTGAGTTTCTAATGCTCTTAAAATGCTCCCACCTTCATCACGGAGAAATAATAATGATGATGATGATATTCATAATTTATATCCCGCCCATCTGGCTGGGCGGCTTCCAACAGAATATTAAAAACACGGTAAAACATCAGGCATTAAAAACTTCCCTAAACAGAATCATAGAATCCTAGAGTTGGAAGAGACCACAAGGGCCATCCAGTCCAACCCCCTGCCAAGCAGGAAACACCATCAAAGCAATCTTGACATATGCCTGTAAAAGCCTCTGCTTAAAGACCTCCAAAGAAGGAGACTCCACCACACTCCTTGGTAGCAAATTCCACTGCCGAACAGCTCTTACTGTCAGGAAGTTCTTCCTAATGTTTAGGTGGAATCTTCTTTCTTGTAGTTTGAATCCATTGCTCCGTGTCCGCTTCTCTGGAGCAGCAGAAAACAACCTTTCTCCCTCCTCCATATGACATCCTTTCATATATTTGAACATGGTTATCATATCACCCCTTAACCTTCTCTTCTCCAGGCTAAACATACCCAGCTCCCTAAGCCGTTCCTCATAAGGCATCGTTTCCAGGCCTTTGACCATTTTGGTTGCCCTCTTCTGGACATGTTCCAGCTTGTCAGTATCCTTCTTGAACTGTGGTGCCCAGAACTGGACACAGTACTCCAGGTGAGGTCTGACCAGAGCAGAATACAGTGGTACTATTACTTCCCTAGATCTAGATGCTATACTCCTATTGATGCAGCCCAGAATTGCATTGGCTTTTTGAGCTGCTGCATCACACTGCTGGCTCATGTCAAGTTTGTGGTCTACCAAGACTCCTAGATCCTTTTCACATGTACTGCTCTCAAGCCAGGTGTCTCCCATCCTGTACTTGTGCCTTTCATTTTTTTTTTGCCCAAAAGATGGCTTCTAAAAGTCAGATAGTTGTTCATTTCCTTGACATCTGATGGGAGGGCGTTCCACAGGGCAGGAGCCACTACCAAGAAGGCCCTCTGCTTGGTTCCCTGTAACGCTCCTTCAGGTCTACTGGGCCAAGGCCACTGAGGGCTTTCAAGGTCAGTACCAACACACTGAATTGTGCTCTTCCCATCTCTGCTATATAGAAAACTCGCTGTACCCTAAAAATTTGCTGCTGTCCCCCTTGGGCTTGGGGGCTGCTGCTTCCACCTCCGAGTTCAGCCTCCGCCCCCAACATTTCCCAGATTCTAATATTTTTCCATCTCCCCTCTAAAGTAAACCCAGCAGCGTTCTGTTGGGACTTACACCTGGGTTAAGCGTTTCTCGGATCGGGATCAGGGCTGGATTGAGGTTTGATGAGGCCCTTAGCTCCTGAAGGTAACGGGGCCCTTTCTGTGCCCAGCTATCCTTTGTCATAGAATCCTAGAATCCTAGAGTTGGAAGAGACCACAAGGGCCATCCAGTTGAACCCCCTGCCAAGCAGGAAACATCATCAAAGCATTCCTGACAGATGGCTGTCAAGCCTCTGCTTAAAGACCTCCAAAGAAGGAGACCCCACCACACTCCTTGGTAGCAAATTCCACTGCCGAACAGCTCTTACTGTCAGGAAGTTCTTCCTAATGTTGAGGTGGAATCTTCTTCCTTGTAGTTTGAACCCATTGCTCCGTGTCCACTTCTCTGGAGCAGCAGAAAACAACCTTTCTCCCTCCTCTATATGACATCCTTTTATAACAACAAATGGTCACTTTTTGTGTGTGTTGAATATAGGCTAGATGAAACAAAATATTAAAAAAATCCTTCCAGTAGCACCTTAGAGACCAACTAAGTTTGGCATTGGTATGAGCTTTCGTGTGCATGCAGACTTCTTCAGCTAGATGGTCATTTATGGACCTCATAGGTATCTAAAGCCGTTTGCACATCACAAAATATGTATTTTATCAAAGTCATTGTTGAACTTATCTTATATTTGGGAAATGTACATCCAGTTTCTTTTTCTTTAAATTTTTTTGGGGCCCCCAAGAAAGTGGGGCCCTAAGCTAGAGCTTGTTTAGCTTATACCAGGCATCCCCAAACTGCGGCCCTCCAGATGTTTTGGCCTACAACTCCCATGATCCCTAGCTAACAGGACCAGTGGTCAGGGAAGATGGGAATTGTAGTCCAAAACATCTGGAGGGCCGAAGTTTGGGGATGCCTGGCTTATACTTAAATCCGGCACCGATCGGGATCGTATTATTTTAAAATAAGATAAATCTAAAGGTTTCTGCCTGACTCTCTGAAGTGTTGTCTGGCTCTGTTTTGCAGGGCCGAAGGCCTGCGATTGGAAACTTCCTTTTTTATTTTTAATCGGCTGCTGGGTCCTTTTGCAACCGAAGCGCCTCTCCGCGCCACGAGCGGAAGAGGTGGCTATGCCTGCTCTCTTTGCAGCTGGGCCTCCGTTTCTGCAGCTCTCGCTTCCCCCAGGAAGGCACACACACACACACCCCAATTATACTGACCCCCTTAATTCTTTCTTTCTTTCACACGCCCCCTCTGTGAGAAATATAAACTGCCAAACTCTCCTCCGCCCTCCCTTTCTTGTGGCTAAGTCTCCACACACATCATACTTTTAAAGCACTCGGCTTCCACCAAAAAGAAATCCTGGGAACTTTCGTTTCAGGGTGCTGGGAATTGTAGCAGTGCGAGGGATAAACTACAATTCCCGGTGTTATTTTTCTTTAAAGGTGCAGCTGGTTTTGAGATTGGTTTTCTTCTACCGTATATGGAAGTGTTTGTTTTTGGAAAACACCATTCTCGTTTTGAATAAGCGAAGCGGCGCAAGGCCTGTTTTTTATTCCTGTCGCTGACCTCTGTTGTGAAATTGAGGGGCGGTCTGTTAATGGAACGGAAAGGGAATAAATTTGCAATCGATTTAATCGGCAAATCCCACGGTTGGGAGGGAGGAGGAGGGGGGCGGCTCTCAGTGGCTGCTAGCTCTCCAGGTCGGAGGCGGCGATGCTTTTTCGAACCCCACTTGAAGACCCGGGAAAGAGCCGAGTTTGAATCCTCCCACGGCCCTCGGAAGCCAGCCGCTGCCTCTTCTCAGCCTGGCCCACTTTGCAGGGCGGTTGTGCAGCCTGGCCCACTTTGCAGGCGCGGAAGCCACACCCTTAAGTTCCTTGGCCGATGAGTGCGATCGAGGAGCAGGACTTGGGGTGGGAGGCAGCAAAATCACGCTTTCATAGAATCATAGAATCATAGAGTTGGAAGAGACCACAAGGGCCATCCAGTCCAACCCCCTGCCAAGCAGGAAACACCATCAAAGCATTCCTGACAGATGGCTGTCAAGCCTCTGCTTAAAGACCTCCAAAGAAGGAGACCCCACCACACTCCTTGGTAGCAAATTCCACTGCCGAACAGCTCTTACTGTCAGGAAGTTCTTCCTAATGTTGAGGTGGAATCTTCTTCCTTGTAGTTTGAACCCATTGCTCCGTGTCCACTTCTCTGGAGCAGCAGAAAACAACCTTTCTCCCTCCTCTATATGACATCCTTTTATAACAACAAATGGTCACTTTTTGTGTGTGTTGAATATAGGCTAGATGAAACAAAATATTAAAAAAATCCTTCCAGTAGCACCTTAGAGACCAACTAAGTTTGGCATTGGTATGAGCTTTCGTGTGCATGCAGACTTCTTCAGCTAGATGGTCATTTATGGACCTCATAGGTATCTAAAGCCGTTTGCACATCACAAAATATGTATTTTATCAAAGTCATTGTTGAACTTATCTTATATTTGGGAAATGTACATCCAGTTTCTTTTTCTTTAAATTTTTTTGGGGCCCCCAAGAAAGTGGGGCCCTAAGCTAGAGCTTGTTTAGCTTATACCAGGCATCCCCAAACTGCGGCCCTCCAGATGTTTTGGCCTACAACTCCCATGATCCCTAGCTAACAGGACCAGTGGTCAGGGAAGATGGGAATTGTAGTCCAAAACATCTGGAGGGCCGAAGTTTGGGGATGCCTGGCTTATACTTAAATCCGGCACCGATCGGGATCGTATTATTTTAAAATAAGATAAATCTAAAGGTTTCTGCCTGACTCTCTGAAGTGTTGTCTGGCTCTGTTTTGCAGGGCCGAAGGCCTGCGATTGGAAACTTCCTTTTTTATTTTTAATCGGCTGCTGGGTCCTTTTGCAACCGAAGCGCCTCTCCGCGCCACGAGCGGAAGAGGTGGCTATGCCTGCTCTCTTTGCAGCTGGGCCTCCGTTTCTGCAGCTCTCGCTTCCCCCAGGAAGGCACACACACACACCCCCCAATTATACTGACCCCCTTAATTCTTTCTTTCTTTCACACGCCCCCTCTGTGAGAAATATAAACTGCCAAACTCTCCTCCGCCCTCCCTTTCTTGTGGCTAAGTCTCCACACACATCATACTTTTAAAGCACTCGGCTTCCACCAAAAAGAAATCCTGGGAACTTTCGTTTCAGGGTGCTGGGAATTGTAGCAGTGCGAGGGATAAACTACAATTCCCGGTGTTATTTTTCTTTAAAGGTGCAGCTGGTTTTGAGATTGGTTTTCTTCTACCGTATATGGAAGTGTTTGTTTTTGGAAAACACCATTCTCGTTTTGAATAAGCGAAGCGGCGCAAGGCCTGTTTTTTATTCCTGTCGCTGACCTCTGTTGTGAAATTGAGGGGCGGTCTGTTAATGGAACGGAAAGGGAATAAATTTGCAATCGATTTAATCGGCAAATCCCACGGTTGGGAGGGAGGAGGAGGGGGGCGGCTCTCAGTGGCTGCTAGCTCTCCAGGTCGGAGGCGGCGATGCTTTTTCGAACCCCACTTGAAGACCCGGGAAAGAGCCGAGTTTGAATCCTCCCACGGCCCTCGGAAGCCAGCCGCTGCCTCTTCTCAGCCTGGCCCACTTTGCAGGGCGGTTGTGCAGCCTGGCCCACTTTGCAGGCGCGGAAGCCACACCCTTAAGTTCCTTGGCCGATGAGTGCGATCGAGGAGCAGGACTTGGGGTGGGAGGCAGCAAAATCACGCTTTCATAGAATCATAGAATCATAGAGTTGGAAGAGACCACAAGGGCCATCCAGTCCAACCCCCTGCCAAGCAGGAAACACCATCAAAGCATTCCTGACAGATGGCTGTCAAGCCTCTGCTTAAAGACCTCCCAAGAAGGAGACTCCACCACACTCCTTGGCAGCAAATCCCACTGCCGAACAGCTCTTACTGTCAGGAAGTTCTTCCTAATGTTTAGGTGGAATCTTCTTTCTTGAAGTTTGAATCCATTGCTCCGTGTCCGCTTCTCTGTCCGCTCCGTGTCCGCTTTGCGTTTGGAAATGTGGGCTCGGTAGGTTGGCAACCCTCGGGAGCAGAAGCGCGGGGGTGGCCTGTGCATTTGGCAGTGGTGGGGCGCCCCAGAAGCAACTGTGATCCACTTGTGTGTGTGAGAGGCCAGGATCCGCAGAGGAAGAGCCTCCATTTCCTGTTTGCGCGGCTGACGAGAGAAGGCCCTGGCAGCTGCTGTGCTTTGTGCAACGGAGCCTCCGGGGGCCGATTTGATCTTCCTTCCTTCCGCCTTCCCCCAAATGCCGGGAAGGGGCTGCGTGACTCAGTGGTTAGAGCACATGTTTCGCTTTCAATTAACTTCAGTTACATATAGCTTATAACATTTAACTCACTCAGTACATACACCACAAACACTAACTTCTGGTTCTCCTCATTGTGTTATTCTACATTTTGCTGATCTGTACACAATTTGTTGCCATCGTCTTCCTTTCCCGTTGATTATCAAGAAGATTCTATACTTTCTCTGTCTTTCAAGATTCATTCTAGGTCTGCCAGGAGATTGATCCTATCGCGGTAGCCTTTTAATATATTCCTTAAATACTGTCCGTTCTTTATTGACTTTTCATACTGAATGTCCGCATCTTCTCCCTGTCATCCTTGTGAGTTGTAAATATCCTATCATTTTCGCCTGCCATTCCGTTTTGGTGGGGATGTTATATCGCCTTTCGAATTCTTTGCTATTAAAATCCTAGCCGCTGTGGTTGCGTACATAAGAAGAGATCTAAGATTTATCTTTCATTTCCACAGACATGATACCCAACAGGACGCTTTTGGGTTGCTGTTTTTTGGAAATGAGGATTTGAAAATATTTTAAAGTTCATTATATATAGTGTCCAATAGTGCAATTCTTATACAATAGTTCAATTCTTATAGTGCAATTCTTATACATTTAACTTTCACAACAAAATGGTCAAAGGTCTGGAAACGATGCCTTATGAGGAACGGCTTAGGGAGCTGGGTATGTTTAGCCTGGTTAAAGGGTGATATGATAAAGGTAAAGGGACCCCTGACCATTAGGTCCAGTTGTGACCGACTCTGGGGTTGCGCGCTCATCTCGCATTATTGGCCAAGGGAGCCGGCGTATAGCTTCCAGGTCATGTGTCCAGCATGACAAAGCCGCTTCTGAGCGAACCAGAGCAGCACATGGAAACGCCGTTTACCTTCCCGCTGTAGCGGTTCCTATTTATCTACTTGCATTTTGACGTGCTTTCGAACTGCTAGGTTGGCAGGAGCTAGGACCAAGCAATGGGAGCTCACCCCGTCACAGGGATTCGAACCGCCGACCTTCTGATCAGCAAGCTCACAGCGCCACCTGGGTCCCCTGGGTGATATGATAGCCATGTTCAAATATATAAAGGGAGAAAGGTTGTTTTCTGCTGCTCCAGAGAAGTGGACACAGAGCAATGGATTTAAACTACAAGAAATAAGATTCCACCTAAACATTAGGAAGAACTTCCTGACAGTAAGAGCTGTTCGACAGTGGAATTTGCTGCCAAGGAGTGTGGTGGAGTCTCCTTCTTTGGAGGTCTTTAAGCAGAGGCTTGACAGGCATATGTCCAGAATGCTTTGATGGCGTTTCCTGCTTGGCTGGGGGTTGGACTGGATGGCCCTTGTGGTCTCTTCCAACTCTATGATTCTATGATTCTAACAACCCTGCAGGGTAGGCGAGGCAGAAGCCAGCCCTCAGGGAGAGCTTCCTGGCCGAGTGGAGAGAGTTGAACTCTGGTCTCTCCTGGGGCTCTAACCACTAGACCACACTGCCAACCATCCCTGTAGCCCTGGAGAACCCCTGCTGCTGCCTGTCAGTGTAGGCTAAATAGAGTTACAGTGGTACCTTGGCTCCCAAACGCCAAAAACCCAGAAGTGAGTGTTCCAGTTTTCAAATGTTTTTCGGAGGCCGAACGTCCAACGCAGCTGTCGGCTATTGTTTCTGGGGCGCCTGCACCAATCAGAAGCCACGCCTCGGTTTCCGAAAATTTCAGAAGTCAAACGATTTCCAGAATGGATTAAGTTTGGCGCTTTTGTTTTTGCTATTTATTTTGCGTTTTTGTTTTTGAGGCTTTTTCGGTTCATTTGTTTTTGTGACTGTGTGGAACCCAGTTCAGCCACTGATTGATTGATTGATTGTGTGACTGCAAAAAATGGATAACAGCCGCTCATCCAAACAATGATTGTCATCAGTGCAGGTAAAAAAAATAAAAAATTAATTTTTATTTTATCATCTACAGTACTGTTCTATTTATTTTATAGTACAGTACATTGATTATTGTTTTCATTTTATGGATCAATGGTCTCGTTGGATAGTAAAATTCATGTTCAATTGCTATTTTAGGGGTTGTTTTTGAAAGTCTGGAACGGATTAATCTGTTTTGCATGACTTGCTATGGGAAAGCGCGCCTTCGTTTTGGAACGCTTTGGTTTCGGAACGGACTTCCAGAATGGATTAAGTTTGAGAACCAAGGGACCACTGTAAATAGAACTGCCTAAGGCAGCTTCCCTTTATTTTATTTTATTTTTATATTTTTAAATAAACTTTATTGTATTTTTTAAAAAAATACCAAAAAAGCATAAATTAAACATTATATCCAAATCTTCAAAAAAGAAAAAGAAAAAAAATACACAAAACAAACAAACAAAAAGACACAAAACAAAACAAACAAAAAGACACAAAACAAAACAAACAAACAAAAAGAATCAGTCTTCAATTTGCTATCATTCTTTTCCTTCCTTCCTTCCTTCCTTCCTTCCTTCCTTCCTTCCTTCCTTCCTTCCTTCCTTCCTTCCTTCCTTCCTTGCAGTCTCTTTCTTTCTGTTCCGGAAAACCACTTTGAATCCCTGCTATATGACTTGACTTCCCTCTATCTCTTTGCGGCTTCGATGCTTCTCTTAAGTGACACGTATTCTGTCTTCATTTATTAAAATCAGCCCCCCCCCCAATTATATCTCTGAAATTATTCTAAGCACAACCAAGTATTGCTTTTGGAACCACATTTTGCCAGCTAGTTTTTAAAGCAATCCAATTCCTTTGTTTTTTTACGTTTGTCGCCCGAGTGATCTCTTATTAGTTCCGTCATTTCTTATTAGTTCTGTCGCACAACTTTAATTGCCCCTCGTCTTTTCTCGGTATCGACTCGCATTTCCAGTATTTTGCTGTTAGCATTCTAGCCGCTGTTGTCGCGTAGAGAAATGTGCTTTTCATTTGGGGTGCTTATCGATATGCAGAGACCCTTTGGCACTAGCCTGGCAATCATGAGGTCTGGAACCTTGCTATGTTTTTTTTGGGGGGGGGCGACTGCTTTGGGTGCAAAATGGGGCTTGGGTGCCAATTCTGGCGAGGGCCGGAACCTGCAGGGGGCCGCTGCGTTCCGTCAGTTTCCTGCGTGCCCGACTTCCTCCTTCGCCTCTCCCCGCCGGCGGTTACATAACCGGACAACGGCTGGCTCTGCCTGCCCTCCTCACCCTATGATGTAACCGGGCATCGCACCAGAGACAGGCATATTGCAGAAAGTTAGGGTGTGTGTGTGGGGGGGGTCTATGCCATTTGTTCTGTTCTAGTCTGTTGTTGTTGTTTAGTCGTTTAGTCGTGTCCGACTCTTCATGACCCCATGGACCATAGCATGCCAGGCACTCCTGTCTTGCACTGCCTCCCGCAGTTTGGTCAAACTCATGTTGATAGCTTCGAGAACACTGTCCAACCATCTCGTCCTCTGTCGTCCCCTTCTCCTAGTGCCCTCCATCTTTCCCAACATCAGGGTCTTTTCCAGGGAGTCTTCTCTTCTCATGAGGTGGCCAAAGTCTTGGAGCCTCAGCTTCACGATCTGTCCTTCCAGTGAGCACTCAGGGCTGATTTCCTTCAGAATGGAGAGGTTTGATCTTCTTGCAGGCCATGGGACTCTCAAGAGTCTCCTCCAGCACCATAATTCAAAAGCATCAATTCTTCGGCGATCAGCCTTCTTTATGGTCCAGCTCTCACTTCCATCCATCACTACTGGGAAAACCATAGCTTTAACTATACGGACCTTTGTCGGCAAGGTGATGTCTCTGCTTTTTAAGATGCATCTTAAAAAGCTGTTCTAGTCTAGCTGTGGTCTAAACCACAGAGCCTAGGGCAGGGATGGGCAAGCTTTTGAGCTTGGTGTGTCAAAATTTGCAAAAATCGAGCATAACTCGGGTCGTGTGTCACTTCGAGAAAAAAACCACAATTTCACGATATATATAATTTAAATAACAAAAATGTATACAGTAATTGTAATATATAACTGTATTTAAATAAACCAATAACTAATTATTTAACCAAACCAAACCAAAAACCCCTTATTTATCACAAAGTGCCCAGAGTTGTTGAGCTTTTTGAGGGGAGCTGCTGACCAAAGATTTGGAGGTTTTTGGGGGTGCAAAAGTTGCTTTGCTTTTGGGGGGGTGCCCCAAAGCGACTGCGCTTTTTTTGGGGGGGGGGGAAGAGAACATAAATAAATGACGAATAATACCTTCGCTGGAACTAACACGCAGCACCGACATGGTCTGCCAAAGCGCCAAAAAACCCAGCACAGAACGGGTTAAAAAAATGAACGCTGTTACACCCAATCATAGTCTGCCAAAGCGCCAGAAAAAAACAGCACAGAAAGGGTTAAAAAACCAATCTCTGGCTACCAGCAACAACAACAACAAAAAGGGATCTGGGTTTTAACAGGGGAGACAAGCTGTAGGAATAGTGGGAGAACAAATTGGGGGGGGGGACAACAACAACAGCGCGAATGGGCCAATGGGGCGCGTGCCACCAGTGAGGGCTCTGCGTGTCACGTCTGACACGCGTGTCATAGGTTCGCCATCACTGGCCTAGGGCTTGCCGATCGGAAGGTCAGTGGTTCGAATCCCCGAGACGGGGCGAGCTCCCATCCTTCAGTCCCTGCTCCTGCCAACCTAGCAGTTTGAAAGCACGCCCAAAAGTGCAAGTAGATAAATAGGGACCGCTCTGGCGGGAAGGTAAACGGCGTTTCCGAGCGCTGCTCTGGTTTCCCCAGAAGCGGCTTACTCACGCTGGCCACATGACTCGGAAAAACTGTCTGCGGACAAACGCCGGCTCCCTCGGCCTGAAAGCGAGATGAGCGCCGCAACCCCAGAGTCGTTCTGGACTGGACTTAACTGTCAGGGGTCCTTTCCCTTTCCCTTTTTAGTCCGTTTGACTTCCGAAATGTTCAGAAACAGGGGCGCGGCTTCCGATTGGCGCAGGCGCCCCGGAAACAATAGCTGAAAGCCGCGTCGGACGTCCGGCTTCTGAAAAACGTTCGAAAAGCGGAACACTCACTTCTGAGTTTTCGGCGTTTAAAAACCAAGGCATTTGGGAACTAAGGCATTTGGGAACCAAGGTGTTTGAGATCCAAGATACCACTGTATATTAAAAAAACCACACAGAATTATTAACAGGCAATGTAATTCTCTGCAGGGAGACCTCGGTTCTAATCTCAATAGTAGCTCAAGGCTGCCACTGTTGGACTTTTGAAAACTGCTGTTGCAAGTTGCTCTGTCTAAACCACAGAGCCTAGGGCTTGCCGATCGGAAGGTCAGTGGTTCGAATCCCCGAGACGGGGCAAGCTCCCATCGTTCAGTCCCTGCTCCTGCCAACCTAGCAGTTCGAAAGCACGCCCAAAAGTGCAAGTAGATAAATAGGGACCGCTCCGGCGGGAAGGTAAACGGCGTTTCCGAGAGCTTTCCAACATTAGGTGTTAATTTTGATTTTTATATTTGCAGGCATCGTCTTTTGTCGGGGAGTGTATTTTCCCACAAGGTTCCAGACATTAGTACTGCCAGTTGTTCTGATTACTGTATTTTCATTATCTTGGAAACAGATGTGCTAGGGCAGGCATCCCCAAACTGCGGCCCTCCAGATGTTTTGGCCTACAACTCCCATGATCCCTAGCTAACAGGACCAGTGGTCCGGGAAGATGGGAATTGTAGTCCAAAACATCTGGAGGATGCCTGTGCTAGGGTGTGAAAGACCCCAGGACTTACAGGCATAGGGCGGTTCACACATTTAATTAAATGCCAGTTGCTTTAATTATTTTATGTATCTTGGACACAAATGTGCTCGGGTACCTTGACAGCTCCAAATAAAATGCACTTTTGAATCATTATTAAAATGTATCTTGTGATTTTAGGGACCCAGGTGGCACTGTGGGTTAAACCACTGAGCCTAGGGCTTGCTGATCAGAAGGTCAGCGGTTCGAATCCCCGCGACGGGGTGAGCTCCTGTTGTTCAGTCCCAGCTCCTGCCAACCTAGCAGTTTGAAAGCACCTCAAAGTGCAAGTAGATAAATAGGTACTGCTCTGGTGGGAAATGATTCTATGATTCTATTCTATGGGATTCTATGATTCCCATCGTTCAGTCCCTGCTCCTGCCAACCTAGCAGTTCGAAAGCACATCAAAATGCAAGGAGATAAATAGGAACCGCTACAGCGGGAAGGTAAACAGCGTTTCCGTGCGCTGCTCTGGTTTGGCAGAAGCGGCTTTGTCATGCTGGCCACATGACCTGGAAGCTATACACCGGCTCCCTCGGCCAATAATGCGAGATGAGCGCGCAACCCCAGAGTCGGTCATGACTGGACCTAATGGCCAGGGGTCCCTTTACCTTTACCTTTATCTTGTGATTTTATTTTGGAGCTTTATGCTGAGAACCACCCTGCGATTTACGGGCACAGGGGGTTGAAATTTACAGAGAAAATTCCGGCCAAAAGCTAGGAATCCGGGTAGACTGCCTCTGCAGCTGGAGGTTTTATTATTATTATTATTATTATTATTATTATTTATTATTATTATTATTATTATTAATCTGTGAAGGGTGCTGACAGCTGCCTCTCTGGGGGTGGGATCTCCCCCCTGAAATAACCCTTGCAATTAACCCTTGCATGTCTGTCTTTGCTTCCAGCTGCCGAAGGAGCAACCGGAAAAGTTTGGTGGTGGGGACCCCGTCGCCGACCCTCTCCCGCCCCCTCTCCCCGCTCTCGGTGACGACAGGTAAGCTGGGTGCAGAAAGCGGGGCACCCTAGGGCTCCTCCTCCCTTGTGTGCTCCTTACATCTCCATCTGAATAGCCCCCTCCCCATAATTATATTCCAAGCCATCAGCAAATAATTGCATTATGCTTCACGCATCATTTTTTAAAAAATGAATCTTTCTTGATTTAAAAGCAACGCACAAGAAAAGTTTTAAACAGGGAAAGTATAAAGAAAAAATGGTAGAAAAATAGATTCCTGAGAGCAGGCCATCCAGCCTCCGTTTAAAACACCCAGAAGCCTCTACCACCTTATGAGGAATTTTAGAGCAGGAAGGGCACCCCCACGGTCATCTATCCCAACCCCGAACAAGCGCAGCTAAGGACGGTTTGCTTTTTTCCTCTCTGCAGCCAGCAGCAGCAGCCCCCTCGACAGCCCCCGCAACTTCTCCTCTGGCACGTCGGCCAGCTTCCCCTTTGCTCGCAGGTAAGAGTCCCGCCCGCCAGGGGTGGCGTTGGCCGAAGCGAAGTCCCCAGGGCGGACGGCAAAACTCCTGGGTTTGGGGAGGAGAGCAACCCAGCCAGCGAAGCCGTGGGGGGGGGAGCTTTTCCCCAGTCCTGTCCAGAGCCTGAGCCTGGGGAAATTTCGGCCGCTCTAACCACTGAACCATCCTTCCCCGAGCAGCACCTTTGCTCTCCTTTCCCCCTTCTGCCACTCTTTTCACGCGTTGGGAGATTGCAAACTTTCCGGGCATTGGCTTCATTGGTTCTTTCACAGGGGAGCGGGGTTGGGATGGATGAACTTTGTGGGTACCTCCTGACTCAGAAAATATCTGCTTCTAAATGCACAGGCATATCCCGGATTTGGGAAGGGAGGGTCTTGGAAGGAAGGTACCTTGCATCCGTTTCAGAGTCTCACCTCTTGCCTCTGGGCCGCCTCTCTCTCCCCCCCCCCCCCAAATTTCTCTTTTTCCGCCTTCGCTTCCGGATGATGCGCTACCCATTCCTGTCCCAGCCATGCTCCTCGGACTGACAGGTGATTGGCGTTTCCAAAACCACTTTATTCGCTCTTTGGTTTCGTCGCCAGCCACTCCGGAGATAAACTTTTTAGATCCTGCGCCTTAAAGGTGGAAGGAGTTCCTATCATTTAATCATGGAGGAACTGCGGCTGGAGTTGTTGGAGTTGATACTCTGGATTAGAGAAAAACTGAAAATGAGATAACCCCTCTTGTGCTTTTTGCGTAGAAAGGAAAACGAATTGATCTATTTTGGGATTTCCTAACAAAGTAGATCACTTAGGATCAGGTTGGAGTGGCTGGGGTGCAAATAATAAAATTATTATTATTATTATTGAGCGAATGTTTTTAATCATTTCTTTTATGTAACAGAAAGACAGAAAATCGGAAGTCCTTTATTTTTCTCTGTTTCTTTCTTCTACTTTTTTCGTTTTCCAGTTTTGTTTTTTTCTCCTTGCTTTTATTTCGATCAGTTTCTCTTCTTGTTTAATGAAAAAGCTTTAATAAAATCACTCGCTCAACTGCTCTCCTTTCCCTTTCCAGGGCTGACGGCCGAAGGTGGTCTCTGGCTTCCTTGCCCTCCTCTGGCTATGGCACCAACACCCCCAGCTCCACCGTCTCGGTAAGTTGGGGGGGGGTTTCTTTCCTCCTGCAGCGGGGAGTTCTGCAGGTGTCAGCTCACAGCGCTGCCAGGATCTCTGCACCCATTTGCTTTTTGTGTGGGGTTAGACACGCAGCTGAGACCTAAAAGTGCAAAATTGGAAGGCACCCCTATTTGTTTATTTATTTATTTAATTTCTGTACTGCTTTATATTTTTAAGAAAAACCTTCAAAGCGGTTTACAGCATATTAAATCCATAGAATCATAGAATCATAGAGTTGGAAGAGACCACAAGGGCCATCCAGTCCAACCCCCTGCCAAGCAGGAAACACCATCAAAGCATTGTTGACATATGGCTGTCAAGCCTCTGCTTAAAGACCTCCAAAGAAGGAGACTCCACCACACTCCTTGGCAGCAAATTCCACTGCCGAACAGCTCTTACTGTCAGGAAGTTCTTCCTAATAAAACCTCAATAAAACACCCCCGAGCACAGAATTGGAAATAAGTGCAAAAAAGGGGGAGTCTTTTCCCACCACTGCCAAATCTCTCATTCCTCTTTAAAAAATTTTTTTTAAAAAAAGTAGCTTAAGTGGGGGGGGGATGTTATTTCACCCTGGGGGCCGAATTCCCTTTGGCAAAGTTTTCGAGGGCCAGAGGCAAAAAAAAACGGGCATGCAAATATTGGCAGGCTTGCTTCTGTCTCTCTCCTCCATCCAGGCGAGCAATGGGGCATGAGCACAGTGCAAGGAGGGTGTGAATTGGGGCCAGCGAGGGGGCGTGGCCTAGGGAAGAGGGCGTGGCCTGGCCAGAGGATCCATGGGCCAGTTAGAAAGAGAGGGTCCTGTTTGGGGGCTACGCCGAGTGGCCCCTGCGAGGGCCTGATCCGCCCGCTGCAGGGCTCTCCCGACGTCCTTTTCCGCTTTCGTAGAACCGTGGACTTGGAAGGGGTCCCCCAGGGGCCATCCAGTCTGACCCCCCCATGCAATGCAGGAGTCTCAGCTAAAGCATCCACGACGGACGGCCGCCCAACCTCTGCTTGGAAACCTCCGTCTGCCAGAAAGCTTTCCCTGATGTTGAGTCGCCGTCTCCTCTCTTGCGACTCGAAGCCGCGGGTTCGAGTCCTTACCTTCCTCTGGAGCGAGAGGAAATGAGCTGCCCTTGAGCTCTCAGAAAGACAGCTCTCCTGCCCTCCCCGCTCAGTCTTTCCGCTTGCTCCTTCGTCCCGAGGACGGAGCGTCAGACTTTCCGTGCGGGTGGGCGAGCACCCAAGGGTGCCGCTGAGCTCATCGCCCTCCTCCTCCTCCTGACGCTTGGGCCCTGCTTGGCCTTCTCCTTCTTTCTCTCTAGTCCTCCTCCTCCTCCTCCCAGGAGCGCCTCCACCAACTCCCTTACCAGCCCACGCCCGACGAACTCCATTTCCTCTCCAAACACTTCCGCAGCACCGAGAGTGTGGCTGGGGAGGACGGGCGCCACTCGCCCTACTTCCGACCCCGGTCCCGGAGCCTGAGGTAGGAGCCGCTTCGGAATTTGGGGGGTGGGGGTGGGACGGCACTCCGCTTTGAGGGGCGGTCGGAATGGAGTGAGTGGTATAAGGTTGTGACAATGACATGGGGTGTTAAGAACAGGCTTCCTCCACCTCCGCCCTTTTGGCCTACAACTTCCATGATCCCTGCATGCTCTGGTCCATGGGGTCACAAAGAGTCGGACATGACTAAACAACTGAACAACAACATCTATGAATTGAGTGAGCGGTGAAGGGCCTCAGGGGCGGAAGCGCGAGTTCGGAGGCCATGCAAGAGTCTTTGTCCTTTGTAAATTTATCATCTTTATTATTATTATTATTATTTATTATCATTGCTGTTTGTTCTTCCTGAAATTATCCAAGATCTGTAGCTGAGAACGAGTGGCTGCCGCTTTTCCTCCTCCAGCCACGTCCCTTTTCCTTTTGTGCCATGTCTTCTTCCTTTATTTGCTTCCATATACCAGCCACTTCTCATGAATTTTATTTATTTATTTATTTATTTATTTATTTAAACCCCGCCCATCTGGTTGGGTTTTCCCCAGCCACTCTGGGCAGCTTCCAACCAAATATTAAAATACAGCAATTCATCCAATTATTTTGTAGCGGAAGCGCTAACGGTGAAAACGACAGGAAGCAATTCGATCTGCAGGTTTTCTTCTTGATTTTGAGTTATTCTGAATTATTAAGTTGTTCTGAATTATTTAATAATAATAATAATAATAATTTATTTATACCCCGCGCAACTGGCTGGGTTTCCCCAGCCACTCTGGGCGGCTTCCAACAGAAAAATAAAACACAATAATCTATTAAACATTAAAAGCCTCCCTAAACAGGGCTGCCTTCAGATGTCTTCTAAAAGTCTGGTAGTTGTTTTCCTTTTTGACATCTGTTGGGAGGGCGTTCCACAGGGCAGGCGCCACCACCGAGAAGGCCCTCTGCCTGCTTCCCTGTAACTTGGCTTCTCGCAACGAATTATTTTATTTATGATCTTCAGTTTTATGCGAGGAGCGGAAAACCTGGTTGCAATCAATTGCATTCCATTAATTTAATCTGCAACAATTTGGAAAAGGAATAAAAAAAGGAAAAAGCTGGAGGGTTTGCGCCCGAGATTTCTGGAGACATTGAGGTTTCTGGGTGGGGTTGGGGTTTTTTAAAATTATTATTTTTGGGCTCTTGCGTCGATTCTTCAGCCCCCCTTTCTCCCCCCACCCTCCGCAGCCCCGGCCGGACGAGCGGGACATTCGACAACGAGATTGTGATGATGAACCACGTTTACAAGGAGAGGTTCCCCAAGGTCAGTCAAAGCACCACCCCGTAATCCCGCGCAATTCGAACTGGGGTCTCCGCCAAGAAGGTGGGGGAGCTCTCTCTTCCTGGCACCCCTCTGTTTTGGAGGTTGTCCCACCCACCTCGTTCTGTCTCCCCTCCCCACTCCACCCCAGGCCACGGCGCAGATGGAGGAGCGTCTGGCGGAGACGATTGCCAACTTATCGCCCAGCAGTACTTTGCCCCTGGCCGATGGGGTCCTGGGCTTCATTCACCACCAGATCATTGAGCTGGCGCGCGACTGCCTCTCCAAGTCGCAGGGGGCTCTTGTCACCTCACGCTACTTCGCCGAGCTGCAGGAGAAGCTGGAGAAGATGCTCCGAGACGTGAGTGGGATCCCCAGCGGTCATCCATCCCAACCCGCTGCCAGGGCACGAATCGCTGGCAGAGGGACCTCTTTAAAAAATCCTAGAAGAGTTGGAAGGGAACCCCGAGATCTTGGGTTTTTTCTATGCTGCAAGCCGCCCCGAGATCTACTGACAGAGAGCGGTCTACAAATTTATTATAATGAATATTTTTATTAATATTAATAACAGTGATCCAATCTTTGGAGAGGAAAGGTTGGGTAGAAACATCACAGATAAATGAAATGAAGAACTCACTAGGAAGCAGGACAAAGCGAGAGTTTGGCAAGCTTATTGGGAAAATGACTCGGAAAATTAAAAGCGGCAAGAGGCCAAAATCAACGCAACGATTTTTTGATTTATTTTTTTTGGTAAATGTAATCTTAAAAATGGCGGCTGCTGAAGGCCGGTTCTCCCTCTGGTCCTCCTCCAGGCCCAAGAGCGCTCCGAGAGCGACGAGCTGCGCTTTGTGGAACAGCTGGTCCGGAAATTCCTGATCATCATCTCCCGTCCGGCTCGGCTCCTGGAGTGCCTGGTAAGGAGAGTCGTTCGAACCGGCGGCCGGCTGGCCGTTATCGAAGGACGTGCGCTTTATTCCTCCTCCCTCCTCCTTGCTTCTCCCTCATGTGTGGCACACATTCTGCATAGATGGGGAGGTCAAAGTGGGAAAACTCGCGGGGTTCATGCAAATGATTACGGCACTCGGGAGAAATCGCGGAGTTGGGTGGGACCCCGAGGGGCATCTAGCCCAACCCCCTGCAATGCAGGAATATTTTGCCCAAGGCAGGACTCGAACCCACAACCCTGAGATGAAGAGTCTCCTGCTCTCCCCTCTGAGGATGTATATATGTATATTGTAACCCGCCTTGTGAACCTTGGATGAAGGGTGGTATTATTCTTCCTTTCTTTTAAAAATAACTTTGTGTGTCTTTTTAAAATAAAATATTTTTGCACGCTTATTTCCAGTTTCTCCCAAAACAAATAACCATTATCTCACACGAAGCACATGCCCGTGTTTTGCGTCGTGAAGCACTAAACGTTATTTCAAATGCTACAGAGCCCAGGAAGAAATAAAAGTTATTAAGGCAGCGTGCAACACAATGATATGTAGGAATGTAGCATAGCTCATAAAAGGAACACAACCCGATCGATGCGTCCTCGGATCTTGACTCTCAGGTGTGTAAGGAATGGCGGCCCAAATGCAACTTTAACCGGAAGCAAACCCTTCTCCCCCTCTTTCTCTGCCTTTTTTCTTCCCCTTTTTCCCTCTCCCCCTTTTTGCAGGAATTCGACCCGGAAGAATTCTATCACCTCTTGGAAGCCGCCGAGGGACACGCCAAAGTCGGGCAGGGGATCAAGACCGATATTCCAAGATACATCATCAGCCAGCTGGGCCTCGCCAAGGACCCCCTGGAGGGTGAGGAATCGGGGGCGGGGGCGGGGCGGAAAGGCACCCCGATTTTCAGATGGAAGGTGGGGGGTGGACTATCCCTCTAGCGCTAGGACTTGGGGATGCCCAACCAGTTCCAGATTTACGTATCAGCTAAACAAGCTCTAGCTTAGGGCCCCACTCTCTTGGGGGCCCCCAAAAAAATTTAAAGGGAAAAAAAACCACTGGATGTACATTTTCAAAATATTTTCTATCTATCCATCTATCATCTTTATGTCTATCTATCTATTTATGCCAGGGCCAGATTTATGTATCAGCTAAACAAGCTCTAGCTTAGGGCCCCACTCTCTTGGGGGCCCCCAAAAAAAATCAAAGGAAAAAAAAACACTGGATGTACATTTTCAAAATATAATCTATCATCTATCTATCTATCTATCCATCTATCATTTTTCTGTCTCTCTATCTATTTATGCCAGTGCCAGATTTATGTATAAGCTAAACAAGCTCTAGCTTAGGGCCCCTAACCCTAACCCTAACCCTAACCCTAACCCCCCAAAAAATTAAAGGGAAAAAAACCCCTGGCTGTACATTTCCAAAATATAATCTACTAGCTGGCCCTGTGTCGATCCATGAGGTGTGCTTGGTTCCGGGTCGATTCCTGTTTCTCTCTTACCCTCCAGAAATTGTTCAGCTCGATCAGGTAGACTGCGGCCCCCTGGCGGGATCAGAGCAGCCGGGCGACTTCTCCGAGGTGAGACCAGCCCTCTCCTCCCCGCTTTCCAACCCATTGATATCGTAGAACGGTAGAATTCTACAATATCGGATGGGAACCCCGAGGGTCATCCATTCCAACCCCCTGCGATCTTTTGCCCAAGGTGGGACTTGAACCCGTGGCCCTGAGATGAAGAGCCTGTCTTAAACGGGTTTGGAAGCGGGTGGGCGGTCTTTATCCGGTTCCAGGGTCGGGTATAGCAAAGAAGAGAGAGATATTAATGTTATGTTGTGAACCGCCCCGAGACTTGTGGGTTTAGGGCTGAATGAATAAAATAAATATCTTTTTATCGTACACACCAGAATATTTGTTTCAAATAAAAAGGCCTGTATATTTGTCTGAAAACTCTACAAACCCAGAATGGCAATGCGTCACTACAATGGGGGCTGTGTGACGACAGCCTTAAAAAGGGACCCCTGACCATTAGGTCCAGTTGTGACCGACTCTGGGGTTGCACGCTCATCTCGCATTATTGGCCTAGGGAGCCGGCGTACAGCTTCCAGGTCATGTGGCCAGCATGACAAAGCCGCTTCTGGCGAACCAGAGCAGCACATGGAAACGCCGTTTACCTTCCCGCTGTAGTGGTTCCTATTTATCTACTTGCACTTTGACGTGCTTTCAAACTGCTAGGTTGGCAGGAGCTGGGACCGAGCAACGGGAGCTCACCCCGTCGCAGGGATTCGAACCGCCGACCTTCTGATCGGCAAACCCTAGGCTCTTTGGTTTAACCCACAGCGCCACCTGCGTCCTTTATATATCCCTACTATATACATGGAAACCTAAGGCTGTCGTCACGCAGCCCCCACTGTACGTACATACACACAGACAATTTTTTAAATACTGTATATTCCTGCGTGTAAGTCTACTTTTTAACCCAGGAAAATCTTCTCAAAAAGTCGGGGGTCGTCTTATACCGCCGGGTCATATTTCTTATACGGCAAGTATATCCCAAACTATATTTTAATTGGAAAAGCTGGGGGTCGTCTCATACTCCCAGTTGTCTTATTATACGCCGGAATATACGGTATAAAGGCCAGAAAAGGAATCCTAATGTCTTGCCCTCCTCCTCCTCCTCTTCTCCTCCCTCTCAGAGCCGCCCTCCTTCCTCCGTTCCTCGGAGGAACCCGTGCGAAAGCGATTTCGAAACCGTCAAGCTGATCAGCAACGGAGCGTACGGGTGAGGGTGGTTTTCTTTTCCCCTTAATGTTTTTGGTTTGCGACGGGGCATCCAAAACGGGATGGGGAAAGAGAGTTTGCCGAGCTGAACAACCTTCCTCAGCCCAGCTCCGGACATTGTCGGAGGCGTCTTTCTGGGTCGCCGGGGTGAGAGCCGTGGTCTGGTTTCGAATCTCGGCTTGCTGTGCCGCCTCTGGCCAGTCGCTCTGCCTCGGGCTGCGCTGCCTTGTAGGGTTGTCGTAGCACGGCTCAAATTCCCCCCTCGCATTTGGAGCTAGCCCCTTTTCCTCCCTGCCTGGCCTAATAATAATCTCATATATGTTTACAAAAATTAAATTTAAATTAAATTTATACAATCTGTTTTTTCCCATCTTTTTGCTCGCCTAAACATTTTGTGAATCTTTGTTCCTTTTGTCCACTACCTGTATTTATTTTCCCCCAATTTGATCTATAAAGTGGTGGCTTCCTTGAGTCAAAATGAGAGCATCCCTAAACATTTTTTATTTTTTATAAATAAAATGAGAGCACCCAATTAAATGCATGTTCCCTCCATTTTGCTGGCTGTTCCTCCTCCTTCCATCTCTCTCTCTCTCCCCGCCTCTGCTCCGCCCACTAGGGCTGTCTACCTCGTGCGCCACAAGGAGACCCGCCAGCGCTTTGCCATCAAGAAGATCAACAAGCAGAATCTCGTCCTCCGCAACCAGATCCAGCAGGTCTTCGTGGAGCGAGACATCCTGACCTTTGCCGAAAACCCCTTTGTGGTCAGCATGTTCTGCTCCTTTGAGACCCGGCGCCACCTCTGCATGGTTATGGAGTACGTCGAAGGTGAGGGAGTCGTAGCGCCAGGCGCCGACCCGAAAAAATGTGGCATGGTACGTTCAGCCGCCCGCTTGGCTGCCGGAAGAAGCCATGCCGGGTGCAATCCAACCGCCTTAGAATCATAGAATCCTAGAGTTGGAAGAGACCCCAAGGGCCATCCAGTCCAACCCCCTGCCGAGCAGGAACCACCATCAAAGCATTCCTGACAGATGGCTGTCAAGCCTCTGCTAAAAGACCTCCAAAGAAGGAGACTCCACCACACTCCTTGGCAGCAAGTCCCACTGCCGAACAGCTCTTACTGTCAGGAAGTTCTTCCTAATCTGCTCTTAGGGAGCAGATTTGCAGAGGGTTAAACTCCTTTCGCAAGGTTTAGGCTAGGCATGGCCAGACTCTGCCCTCCAGCTGTTTTTGGACTACAATTCCCATCATCCCTAACCGCTGGTCCTGCTAGCTAGGGATGATGGGAGTTGTAGTCCCAAAACATCTGGAGGGCCGAGTTTGGGGATGCCTAGTTCAGGCTCGCAGTTTTCCTTGTTTGGGGGAGTTTTTAATGTTTGTTTGTGTTTTTAATATTTTGTTAGCAGCTGTCCAGAGTGGCGGGGGAAACCCAGCCAGATGGGTGGGGTAATAATAATAATAATAATAATAATAATAATAATAATAATAATAATAGGTCTCTCTTCCCTGGGGTCTGGGGTCTTGGGGTCTTGTTGGGGGTGGGGACAATACAAGCAGGAACCACCATAGCTCAGTTGCAGGACCCTTGCTTTGCACATGCCAAGGTCCCGGGTTCAAATCCAGGGACGGACGGTTTTAAAATAAGACAGGGAGCAGGGCGATTTATAAAAAATAAAAATTCCTTTCATTATTTTATTTTTCCGCCCAGGACGCGGAGAGGCTCTGCCGGTCAGAGCGGACTGTATTTGGGGGTGAGATTACCGGGGTGGGTGGGTGTCAATGACTCAAAAACTGGGTACCATTGCATTAAGTTCATCAATTAGGTTGCATTAATTGAACTAACCTGCCAGCAAACGTGCTTCGGATTTTATTTCTTTCCCTTAGTGGGTTATGCAAACCGCTATTCCAACTTTTTACAGCGCGGGGGGGGGGGTGGACTGGGGGTGAACTTAAAGGGAGCAAGGGGGCAGGCTCCCCCCCCCCGCTAAAAAAGGTTTGAGATTCCTGCATTGCAGGGGGTTGGACTAGATGACCGCAAGGGGTCCCCCTTCTGACTCTTGAGATCCTAGGATCCTGGGACCGCCAGCGTAGGTCAAGCACCCAGCGCGGGATTGGGGATCCGGTCTCTGGCAGGGCTCTGCCCACCCCCCCACCCCATACGCGGATCTGGCGTCTCTCACTGCCCCCCTGTCTCCCTTAGGTGGGGATTGTGCCACCCTCTTGAAGAACATGGGTCCCCTTCCGGTGGACATGGCGAGGATGTATTTCGCCGAGACGGTCCTGGCGTTGGAGTACCTGCACAATTACGGCATCGTCCACCGGGACCTCAAGCCGGACAAGTAAGGAGGGCTCCTGTCGCCCCTCTGCATGTGTGCCTGTCTAAGGCAGGCATGGCCAAACTCAGCCCTCCGGATGTTTCGGGACTACAACTCCCATCATCCCTCGCTAACAGGACCAGGGATGATGGGAATTGTAGTCTCAAAACAGGTGGAGGGCCGAGTTTGGCCAGGCCTGGTCTAAGGTTTTGATATATCGCCAGGCTGAAATATCGCAACACGTCGAAATCTAACGGTGTCTGCAATAAGGTTAGAGCTGGTTTCCCCCCCAGAATTGTGATATATCCCCTGCTAACTATCGTGATATATTGTTATATCGCAATGTCTGGAATAAGGATGGAGCAGGTTTTCAACTTTGTGATATATCCCCAGCTAACTATCGTGATATATTGTTATATCGCAATGTCTGAAAATGAGGGTTGGGCTGGTTTTAAACACTGCAATTTATCACCAGCTGAAATATTGCAATACATTGATATATCGCCATGTCTGGAATAAGGACGGGGCTGTTTTTCAACATTGCGATATAGCTAAATATCATGATATGCTGAAAATATCACAATGTCTGAAATAAGCGTGGAGCTACGAGAAGACATTGGTGGGTTCCCCCACACTGTGATATATTTTTTTTTGCACAAATCGCGGTTCACAATATATTGCCAGGTCAGAAATTACAAAACCAATATCAGTCACGATATGGGACAATATATCACATGGCTCCATCCTGATTCGCCATATATTTCAAGGTCAAAAATTATGAAACCAATATCGCAATATGGACTTCAAACCAGTTTTGGACAACATATTGATACTGTATTTTTCTGTGTATAAGACTATATTTTTTCCCAAGTTTAAAACTGGGGGTCGCCTTATACAGTGGTGCCTCGCTAGACGAATTTAATTCGTTCCACGGGTCTTTTCTTATAACGAAAAATTCGTCTAGCGAATCCCATAGGAATGCATTGAATTTTTTTTAATTTTTTCTTTTGCCCATAGAAATGCATTAATTGAATTTCAGTGCATTCCTATGGAAAACCGTGATTCGCTAGACAAATTTTTCGTAAAACGAATTTGTCTAGCGAGGCAACCTCCACTAGAAAAAACCTTTCATTAAGCGAAAATTTCGTTAAGCAGGGCATTTGTTAAGCGAGGCACCACTGTACGTGGAATGTTGCAATTATTGATTTCTTAATTTGGGGCTGAAAAAAATAAGGGGCGTCTTATACTGAGGCTTGTCTCTCCCCCCCCCCCCGTCCCCACCCCCACCCCATAGCCTGCTCATCACCTCCATGGGGCACATCAAGCTCACCGATTTTGGCCTCTCCAAGATCGGGCTGATGAACATGGCCACCAACTTGTACGAGGGCCACATTGAAAAGGACACCCGGGAATTTGTCGACAAGCAGGTGAGGGCTTGAGGGGGGCGCTCGGACCCACATTTTTTTGGGGGGTGGCGTTTGCCGGGAGGAGGGTCTCCGGGGAGACGGGGGGTTGGGTGTTTCCCACCAGGGTAGATGTGCCCACTTCCCTTGGCGGCAGGATGGGGGTCCCCGGGGGCACCCTGACCCCCCCTCTCCTGCTTACAGGTGTGCGGGACCCCCGAGTACATCGCCCCAGAGGTGATCTTGAACCAGGGCTACGGGAAGCCGGTGGACTGGTGGGCGATGGGCATTGTCCTCTACGAGTTCCTGGTGGGCTGCGTCCCCTTCTTCGGCGACACCCCGGAAGAGCTGTTCGGGCAGGTGATCAGCGGTAGGTGCTTCTCCCCCACCCCCCGGCGGAGGGGAATCGGAGAATCCGGAAAGGGGTCCCTCAAAGGTCATCCAACCCACCCCACCCACCCCGCGAGGCTGAGATCTTTCTGAACCCGCGGCCCTGAGTTCGAGTCTCATAATCCACAACTTCAGAAGCTGAGCATATCCCTCTGGTCCTCCGCTAACCCCCAAGAGGCTCTACCAAGTGAGCTATTTGAAATATAGTTGGGAGCCCAAGCGCCATCTAGCCCAACCCTGCTGCAAGGCACGGGTCTTGCGTTCGAGTCCTCCTTGAAGTGCACCTAGTTGGCCACTGTGAGAACAGCATGTGGGACTAGCTGCGTCCCCCTTTGAGCCTTTCCTGATGTTGCGGTGGAGCCTCCACCTCCAGTGGCAGTCTACCTAGCTTCCTAGTGGTTTTTCTTTTTGGAGGGGGAAAATCAGAAGAGGAAGGTTAAAAAAAATTTTTTTAAATTACTTTGCTGATCTCTTTTTCTTTTTTTATCATTTTTACTTGTTTTTACAAATACAGATTTTATAACAGCCCATGTACATATTCATATATTGAGATTCTCTGAATCTCATGACTTCCCCCCCTCCCCATGGGTCCTATTGTCGAGATTTAAAAACCGCATATTATTCTGGAATCTATATTTTATATCGATCCTTCCTATCCTTTGTTATGTTACAAGTGAGGTTCCTGCTAATGTTTTCATCAGCTTGCAGCGGTCTCATAAATATATTATAATATATTTATTATCCTAAGTATATTATAAATTTCCCCCATTATATATTTTTTAAGTTCCACCCAATAATTTTTATTATCTTTCACATTTTTATTACAATCACATCATAACAAATAATAAGTAGACTAATCCCCCCCGACTTCCTTCAACTTCCCTTTCCGGTTTTATTTTTTACATATAAACATGCCCTGCTTGTAAAACTATACTTTAAAACTATGTTCTTCAATCAAATCTTATTCTATTCTTGCCATTTTAACCTCATCTTTATAGCTTCTCTATATTGATTTTGTTAATTGTAAGTGTTTACTCAAAATCTACTGGCGAGTCCATTTCTTTACACTGGTTCCGTAAATACAACATAAATGTTTCCCAATCTCTATTGGGAGATTGAGGAGGAATTAAAGAACCTTTTAATGAGGGTGAAAGAGGAGAGCGCAAAATATGGTCTGAAGCTCAACATCAAAAAAACCAAGATCATGGCCACTGGTCCCATCACCTCCTGGCAAGTAGAAGGTGAAGAAATGGAGGCAGTGAGAGATTTTACTTTCTTGGGCTCCTTGATCACTGCAGATGGTGACAGCAGTCACGAAATTAAAAGACGCCTGCGTCTTGGGAGAAAAGCATTGACAAACCTAGACAGCATCTGAAAAAGCAGAGACATCACCTTGCCGAAAAAGGTCCGTATAGTTAAAGCTATGGTTTTCCCAGTAGTGATGCATGGAAGTGAGAGCTGGACCATCAAGAAGGCTGATCGCCGAAGAATTGATGCTTTTGAATTATGGTGCTGGAGGAGACTCTTGAGAGTCCCATGGACTGCAAGAAGATCAAACCTATCCATTCTGAAGGAAATCAGCCCTGAGTGCTCCCTGGAAGGACAGATCGTGAAGCTGAGGCTCCAATACTTTGGCCACCTCATGAGAAGAGAAGAATCCTTGGAAAAGACCCTGATGTTGGGAAAGATGGAGGGCACTAGGAGAAGGGGACGACAGAGGACAAGATGGTTGGACAGTGTTCTCGAAGCTACGAACATGAGTTTGACCAAACTGCGGGAGGCAGTGCAAGACAGGAGTGCCTGGCGTGCTCTGGTCCATGGGGTCACGAAGAGTCGGACACGACTAAACAACTAGACAACAACAACTCTATTGTCTTTGTCTCTGAGTCTTTCAGTTAACTTCGCCATTTCGGCATATTCCATCAGTTTGTGTGAAGTTTTTGTCCTCCAGCGCCCGTGGCAGTCTATCTGACTTCCTACTGGTGTTTTTTTATTTATTTTTGGAGGGGGGGAGTCAGGACGGGCTCTGAGCTTTTCTGCATCCGAACGCAGAGCGGCAAAAGGCTTGCTTCCCATCTCTTGTGGAATCGGGGTCAACCGCTGCCACAGCTGCCCGCCCGAGCGCTGCCTCTTCTGCAAGACCCGAAACAAAAGATCCTTTCAGGGCGAGACAAAAGCTCCCCTTCTGACCCTCGGCGTGTGACGCCGCCAAGGGGGGAGCTCAATTATGGGGTCTGTTCCTCTGCCCCCTTTCTCCGCCTTGCTGCTCCGGAAAGCGGCCATGCGAAGCTGCGGGAGAGAGAGAGGAAGCTTTGCATCATCTGAATTTCCGCAGGATCCTCGAAGGGGGGAGGGACCCCCAAGGGTCATCCATCTCAACCCCGCTGGAATTGCAGCTCGAGAAAATCCCTGTTGAGGGAAGGAGATTCCTAGTATTTTTTTTAAAAAAAAAATACATTTTACTGATTTTCCAAAAATAGCAAAAATAAAAACAACAATACAGAACAAAACAAAGCAATTGACTTCCCTCTAATAATCTCTTCCTTGGTTCTATTATTTATATTTATATTATTTATATTTACATTTATATTTATATTTACTATACTGCCCTATACCCGAAGGTCTCGGGTCGGTTCACATAAACTGTCAAATACATCAAAACAAAACAAAACCAACAACCCAATAAAAATAATTTTAAAAAACCCAAAAGAGCCGGTATTTTTAAAAAGGGTATAGGATGTAGATCCAAGTCAGGCAAAGGCCTATTGTTAATTTTTAACCTCTTTAAATCCCTATTATCCGTTCACAACAAAATCACAAGCAACCTTAAAACCCTGCTAATGTATTAACCTGTTTACATTGCTTCTGTAAATTTGCAAGAAACATCTTCCATTCCTAGTTTCATCCTCAATTTTGGCATTCCCAGCGTTTTCTACAAGCCCAGCACCCCACGATGGCCCTGCGAGGCGGGGCGGGCCGAGCCAGGCAGTGGCTGGGGCCGCAGGGGGGGGGGCAACCCAGTAAAAAAGGATTTGAACCCTGGTCTCTCGCCACAAGCACTCCACGGCTTTCAGGAGTATATGGTTCAGAGGAGAAGAGGGTTTTAGCTGAGATTCCTGCATCACACTGGGTGGGGCTGGATGACCGCTGGGGATCCCGACCGACTTGCCGATTCTCTGAGCCCAACCCTGCCGGTGTTTTGTTTTGGGGTGGTGCTCCCCACATCCGGGGGGAAATGCTCATACGCAGTTTTGTTCCGCTTTCTTCATTCCAGATGAAATTATTTGGCCGGAGGGCGACGAGGCTCTCCCTACCGACGCCCAGGACCTGATCACCCAGCTCTTGAAACACTGCCCATTGGAACGCCTGGGCACAGGTAAATGGTTTTATTTTAAAATTTTATTTATCGCGTTTATAAACCCCAGGAGCTCAAGGCGGCATGCAATTAATTAATCCTGACAGCAACCCTACAAGGCGGGATAGGCTAAGAGATTACGGGAGCCCAAGGTCGCCCAGCAAGCTTCCTGCCCCCGAGCGGGGATTCGAACCCGGGTCCTGGGGGGCAGCACTCTAACCATTAGACCACGCTGTCTCTCAAAAGATGGGGAGAGGGGTGTACATTTACTTACAGCACAGGAAAAAATTGTGGGGGATGAAGGTTGGGAGGTTTGGGGCAGGCGAAAAAGGCCTCCTCCTTTGCTTAGCTCCCGGTTAACCGGTGGAACTGCCTTCTACTGGAGGCAGGAAACGCCCCCGAGTAATTCCAATCGCTGAGCGTCGGGCTCAGCGCCTGGTTGGTCACCAGAAGGAGAGGAGGCGGGACTAGGCCGGGCCTGATCCAACCGTTGCAAGGCTCTTCTGCTTCCCAAAGAGAGCCTCCGTGGTCAGGCGCAATCTACCTTAGCATAGTGGCGGGAAAAGCGCTGGAGGGGGCTGCTCTCGGATGCTTCTCATTGGGGGCACCCTGGACTCATTGGGGGGCCATCCCGGGGCCCAATCCTGACACCCCTTCCACCCTGTCCCACCCGCCAGGAGGGGCGCACGAGGTGAAGCAGAACCCCTTCTTCCGCAACCTGGACTGGAACGGGCTGCTGCGGCAGAAGGCCGAGTTCATCCCCCAACTGGAAGCTGAGGACGACACCAGCTATTTCGACAGTAAGGCCTAGCGGGCGGAGCAGGACACCCCCCCCAAGGGCAGGAATGTGAGGGGGGTGCTTTGAGATGCAAGCTGTATCGCTCCTTGCAACGGGAGTGGGAAACCCGATTTTAAGATATGGCATTCAGTTTGTAATAATTTGAAAAATTAATAAAAAATAATCAGGGTTGGTCTAGATGGCCCTTGGGGGTCCCTTTCAACTCCACAATTCTACGATTCCCCATATGCCTCCAGCTGGGTGTTGGTTTCGCAGGGCAAGCCGTCCCTCTTTCCGGGGGGGGCGGGACCTCCAACCCCTTCTCTCCGCCCCCCCAACCCTGACATCATTTCCTGCTCTTCCCCCTCCCCACCCAACCAGCTCGCTCAGAGCGCTATCGCCACCTGGGGTCCGAAGATGACGAGACGAACGACGAGGAGTCGTCCCTGGAAATCCGGCAGTTCTCCTCCTGCTCGCACCGGTTCAGCAAGGTCTGCAAACAGGGATGCCTGAAATTTTGCCTTGGTTATGGTTCCTTGGTGGAGCCTCCAGGGGCAGAGCGAGTCTACCTTGGAAGGGGTTGCAAAAAGGAGCGAAGGAGGAGGGCAACTTAAGTTGGCATGATATGCGCAGCTTGCAGACTTAACCTATAGAGTAGGAGAACATACGTTTAGAGAAGATTGGGATATATTGAATATATATGGGAAATAATGTGTGTATACTTGAGAACGCTGGCAGCGTTAAGATAAATTCAACAGTGTAAATAATCTTTGATGCATGTGAGAATGGAACAGATTTTGTAAAATACGCAGGGATTTTTGATGTGCAAAACGAACCACGGAAAGAGAAGAAGGGAAGTCCTGGGTAGCTTAAGGTAGTTTAAATGCATATTCTACAACGTAAAGCAGAAAATCTAAAAAAAATATAGAAAGGGAAAGCACCATCGTGCCTCCCGAAACCCTGCGCGATTCGAACCGGGGTCTCGCCGAGAGAGCAGGGGTCTCTCTCTCTTTCTGGCACCCCTCTGTTTAATAGCTTAAGGATGTATCAATGAGTAAACAGAAAATCTAATAAAAATTAAGAGCAGGAGGAGACTCGGCGCCCCGCTTGAGGGGGGGGGCTTCCCTAGAGCTCCCATGGTCCGAGCCAGTCTACCTGAGAGCACCAGAGGGTGCTTTGGGGGGCTCTCGGTTTTTTTTTATTTCCCGGACAGTGCCAATTCTTCCCCTCGCAGGTGTATAGCAGCTCCGAACACCTGGCCAACGCTTCTTTGTCCCTGGGCGCCTCGCCGTCTCCGGAGCAAACCTGCGCCGAGAAGGATGACCGCGGGGAGCGTTGGGACGAGGAGAAGAGCCGCCTGCCGGGCCCCGAGACCAGGTGGGCACCGGTGGGGGAGGGGGGCACGGCCGGGCACGTGGCTGTGGGCGCCCCGGAGAGAGGGCACTTCAGCGCTGCTAATATCAGGTTGCCAGACGTTCCTTAAAAGCAGCTCCGAAAATTCATCAATACTATTTGCAACTTTGGTGCCCGGGTTTTCGAAAGAGGGGCACCCTACGTGGCTAAGGATGGCACCCTTGGGAGAAGACAGGGGTGCCTTGGTTCTCAGGCTTAATCCGTTCCGAAACCAAAGCGTTCCGAAACCGAGGCGCGCTTCTTTCCCATTGAAAGTCATGCAAAACGGATTAACATGAGAGCAGTACATGTGAAAAGGATCTAGGAGTCTTGGTAGACCACAAACTCGACATGAGTCAGCAGTGTGATGCAGCAGCTAAAAAAGCCAATGCAATTCTGGGCTGCATCAATAGGAGTATAGCATCTAGATCTAGGGAAGTAATAGTACCACTGTATTCTGCTCTGGTCAGACCTCACCTGGAGTATTGTGTCCAGTTCTGGGCACCACAGTTCAAGAAGGATAATGACAAGCTGGAACGTGTCCAGAAGAGGGCAACCAAAATGGTCAAAGGCCTGGAAACGATGCCTTATGAGGAACGGCTTAGGGAGCTGGGTATGTTTAGCCTGGAGAAGAGAAGGTTAAGGGGTGATATGATAGCCATGTTCAAATATATGAAAGGATGTCATATAGAGGAGGGAGGAAGGTTGTTTTCTGCTGCTCCAGAGAAGCGGACACGGAGCAACGGATTCAAACTACAAGAAAGAAGATTCCACTTAAACATTAGAAAGAACTTCCTGACAGTAAGAGCTGTTTGGCAGTGGAATTTGCTGCCAAGGAGTGTGGTGGAGTCTCCTTCCTTGGAGGTCTTTAAGCAGAGGCTTGACAGGCATATGTCAAGAATGCTTTGATGGTGTTTCCTGCTTGGCAGGGGGTTGGACTGGATGGCCCTTGGGGTCTCTTCCAACTCTACGATTCTATGATTCTATAATCCGTCGCAGACTTTTAAAAGCTACCCCTAAAACAGGCATTGAACGTGGATTTTACTATCCAACGAGACCATTGAGCCATAAAATGAAAGCAACAACCAATGCACTGTACTATAAAATAAAATAAACAAGGCAGTATGATAAAAATTAACATTAATTCTTTTTCTTTACCTGCAATGGTCGTTGTTTGGAAGAGGGGCATTTTTCTGTTTCCGCAGCCACACAAATCAATCCATCCGTAGCTGAACTGGGTTCCACACAGTCACACAAACAAGTGAACCGAAAAAGCCTCAAAAACAAGCGCAGAATAAATAGCGAAAACAAAAGCGCCAAACTTAATCCCTCCCGGAAGTCCGTTTGACTTCCGAAATGTTTGGAAACCTGATTGGCGCAGGCGCCCCGGAAAGAGTATATCCGACAGCCGATTTGGGTGTTCGAAAAACATTCGAAAACCAGAACTCTCACTTCCTGGTTTTCGGCGTTTAGGAAAAGTTGTATTTGCAACTTTTGTACCCAGATTTTTGCAATATGGGCACACCCTTGGGAGAATACTCCATTGTCCCTTGAGACAGACGGGTGCCACCTAAAAGCAACGCCCAGGGCTCCAAGGTTGGCACCGGGGGGGGGGGCTTCCCTCCCTAGAAGGGTTGGTGCATCTCCCTCCCCGAACTGACTCCCCTCAATGCCCAGGGCTCCGAGGTTGGCATCCTAGAATCATAGAATCCTAGAGTTGGAAGAGACCCCAAGGGCCATCCAGTCCAACCCCCTGCCAAGCAGGAAACGCCATCAAAGCATTCCTGACATATGCCTGTCAAGCCTCTGCTTAAAGACCTCCAAAGAAGGAGACTCCACCACACTCCTTGGCAGCAAATTCCACTGCCTAACAGCTCTTACTGTCAGGAAGTTCTTCCTAATGTTTAGGTGGAATCTTCTTTCTTGTAGTTTGAATCCATTGCTCCGTGTCCTCCTGGGGGGGGGGTTCTTCCTGCCCTGCAGTCCTCCCCGACTTGACGCCCTTCTTCCTCCTCTCCCGACAGGCTCCGCGCCTGGACCTCCTGCGGGTCAACGGCCCTCTCCTTCCGCCAGGAGTGTGGGGCCCGCGGGGCCCCCCCCACCCTGAGCAGCACCTGCAGCCTGGAGGCCATGCCCAGGTTCGCCTTCTCCTCCGAGGACGAGAGCCCCTGCCGGGCGCCCCCCAAGAGGGAGCGCCCCGTCTTCGTGTTGGGGGGAGATCCCGAGGGGGCAGCAGCAGCCAGCACCAAGACCCCCGCGAAAGCCTCTGGGCTGCCAGGTAGGTGGGTGCCTGGGGTAAAACCAAAAACAAAAGCCAGCCTCCTGCAGTGCTCTGGCACTGAGCTGTTTAAAAAGCAGCTAAGGTTCTAGTCCTCATTACAGTATTTAAAATAAAAATAAAAATGGGGGCTGAATTAAACAGGGAAATGATTTACAGGTGAAACTTGAAAAATTAGAATATATACGCCTTTCTATATACACAAGGTGGTTTACAAAACATAACCTGGGGCGTTCTGCAGTCATTGCCAAATCGCCAGGAAAACAATTGCAGCCTATAAAATGTAATAATTATTAATTAATACTTTTGCCCCGTCCATCTGGCTTGGGGGAAAGAGCCACTTTGGGGAAGCCGAACCAGACCACTGAAAACAATTCAGCTAGGAAACACATTTGCCACGAAAGTCATATTATGGGCTGTGCAAAATTATTGCGGCCTCCGTAATAGATACGGCAATGTGATCAATATTAACGAAACAGCGATCAAAGAAATAAGACTCACTATCTTCCCCCTCCGTTCCAGTTCCTTAAAAGACGCGTTTCCCGTGTCTGTTGTACGGAAAAACGTTCCATATTTTCAGAAAAGAAAATGCCTTCCTAGGATTAAAAAAATAATGGGTCTCTGCCCCAAGTAGCTTCCAGTCTTGTCGTCGCCACAGCAGAGGGAAGTTTGATGGGAGGGTGGAGGAAAAGGACGGCCGCCGTGGGTTTCTGCATTGGGGTGTATTTTTCTTGGAGGGGGGGTATAACTGGATTCCTCCCCCCCCCCCACAAAATAAATTCCCTCCCTGCAGCTGACCTGTCCAGCCTGAGCCGCATCCGTCTGCGAAGCAACAGCACGGGCACCAAGAACTGCCCGCCACTGGATGGCGACGCCGGGGGGCGCCGGGTGGGCAGCCACAAGGACCCCCCGCCCAGGAAGCAGCGGACCCCCTCGGGGGGCAGCAGGGTGCCCAAGTCGGCCTCCGTCTCCGCCCTCTCGCTCATCATCGGGGCAGGTCAGTGGGGTCCGGGGCGGGGGGCGGGTGGACGAGGGAGGTAGGGAATTTATTATTATTATTATTATTATTATTATTATTATTATTATTATTGGAGGCAGTCTACCTGAGAGCAAGGCTGGGTTTTGCATGGGGGCTTCTAGCCAATAGGGCAGACTGTGAGGAAGCTGGACTTAGATGCCCCCCCCTTTGGCCCTGACCCAGCAGCTCAGGCTCTCCTAATTTCTTAGGACTCATCAGTGGAGCCTCCAGGGGCAGGGGCAGTCTACCTGGGAGCGAGATCGGGAGACGGCTGCTGCTCTCGAGTCCTGCTTTGGGTTTTTTTTCTTGTCTATGGGTCACTGTGTTGCCCGCTTTGGGGCCAGGCCCTTCGTAGTTTCTTAGGACTCCTAGGTGGAGCCTGCGCAGACAGGCCCAGTCTACCTTGGAGCGAGTTCGGGCGACGGCTATTTACTGTAGATGGACCCCAGCAATCAGGCCCTTCTTAGTTTCTTAGGTTTCCTAGGTGGAGCCTCCATGGACAGACCAAGTCTACCTTAGCGCCAGATCAGGCAATGCCTGCTGCTCTCGGGTCCTGCTTGGATTTTTTTTCTTGCCTATGGGGCACCCTATTGCCCGCTTTGGGGGGCAGGGCCCAGGCCCTTCTTAGTTTCTTAGGACTCCTAGGTGGAGCCTCCATGGACAGACCAAGTCTACCTTGGAGCGAGTTCGGGCAACAGCTATTTATTATTACTATTTCCTGAGTTTCTATACTGCTCTCGGGTCCTGTTCGGGGGGGGGGGGGTTCCTTACTTATGGGGTATCCTAAAATCTGGCACTTAATTGCCCCCCTACAAGAGCCATTTCCCAGCCCTTGACCCCCAAACCTTTTCCTTAAAAGCGGGAAGCCCCCTAACTCTCCTCTTTTTCCCCCCCCACCCCAGATGACTTTGGGGGCGCTGCCCTGGTGAGCCCCATCTCTCCCCGCTCCCTCTCCTCCAACCCCTCCTCCAGGGACTCTTCCCCGAGCCGCGACCCACTCCTGGGGGGCTCGGGCCTGCGCCCCCCCATCGTCATCCACAGCTCGGGCAAGAAGTATGGCTTCACCCTGCGCGCCATCCGGGTCTACATGGGCGACAGCGACGTCTACGCCGTGCATCACATGGTCTGGGTGAGGTTTTAAAATAACTGCATGGTGCTAGTCCTCAAGATGCTGAGCTTATAGCCCTTCCGTTAAAGATAAAGGCATCCAGATTCAGGATTTTATTTTATTTTATTTTTAAAAAGGCTTGTTTTAAATAGGAACCTGCTTTGTACAGAGTCAGGCCATTGGCCCAACTAGTGTTACTTGCACTGGCTGGCAGCCCTTCCATTAAAGATAAAGGCATCCAGATTCAGGTTGAGTGTTTTTTAAGGCTTGTTTTAAATAGGAACCTGCTTCGTACAGAGTCAGGCCCTTGGCCCAACTAGTGTTGCCTGCACTGGGTGGCAGCATCAATGCAAGAACCTCTCCTTCCTCCACCAGCCCCTGAGTTTTGATCCTCCTCCCTCCAAGCAAATGAAATAGGAACAAGGCAACACGAGTTGGTCTATTTGGCCCCATACTGCCTACACGGGCCAGCAGCAGCAACTCTCCAAGATTTCAGCCTTTGGGTCTTTCTTTACCTGGGGGGTGGGATGATGGCGGTGAGGGGGGAGAATGCCTTCTGTGGGCAGTGCAGGGTCTCTAACCAAGCTTCCAGTCCTCATGGTTTGCCTTTTATTCGCTCCATCTGACCCACTATTGCCAACTCTGGCTGGCAGCATTGGCTAGCCGAGATTTCCGAGAAAGGGTTCAAATCCCCAGCCCTGCCTGGAGATGCCCTTGGGGTTCTTCTGCAGGCCAAGCAGGCTCCTTTCTCAGGAGGAAAATGTCTTTTTATTGCGTATTTCTACCGCCCAAATACCAATTTAATAAACGAGATTTAAAAGAAACAGAGCTTTAGGAGCTTAGGAAAGGGGTTTTGGCAAGCGAGAACATTGTGCGGGGCTGGGCTGGGCTGGATGACCACTGGGGATCCCACCCGGCTCTAAATATTGCCTGCTTTGGGTTGCAGAGCGTTGAGGACGGCAGCCCCGCTCAGGAGGCGGGCCTGCGAGCCGGAGACCTCATCACGCACGTCAACGGAGAGTCGGTCCTGGGTCTGGTCCACATGGACGTGGTTGAGCTTCTGCTGAAGGTAGGTGGGCGGGGAGGAGGGTCCGCATACTGCCTACACGGGCTGGCAGCAGCTCTCCGGTGGGTCACAAGGAAGGGGGGGTCCCAGGGGGGGGGAACGGCGCAGGCGGAGCCCTGAGGGCGTCAGAAGAGGCAGAGGCAGAGAAAGGAGACGGAGAAAGGAAGATTGGCAGAATCTCACGAGTTGGGTGGGACCCTCAAAGGTCATCCAGCTCAACCCCCTGCAATGCGGGAATTTCGGCTCAAGCGTCCCAAAGATCCTGCTTAGGGGGCATCTGGTGGTGGGACTCAGCGGACCTGATCCGGATGCTGAAGCAGGACTCTTCTCTCTTTTTATTTTTATTTGATTTTACAATACCAAATCAAATATTTTAAATTAATTTTTTTTAAAAAAAATCCGGATTTAAAAAAATTAAATTTGAATTTTAAATAAATTAAATTTAAATTTTAAAATTTAAAATTTAAAATTTTATTTTTTAAAAAAATTAAAATTATAATTATAATTTAAATTTTTAAAAAATGAATAGACAAAAATTCAGACAAATTTCTGGACTTCCTCGCACCCCCTAGTCCTTTTCCGCTGCATATTTTAAGTCGCAGCCATTTTTAAATATATATTTATATCCCTAATTCTTATTATTCAAATACGGCTAAAGACTGTTGGCAGTGGCCTCCAAGGTAAATTTTAAGTTCCCCCCGTTCTTTATTTAAAATTTCTATTTTTCTCTCTGTCATTTTCGCCATCGGTTCTTCTCTGGTGGGGAACTTTGCCTTCCAGGCGCCTCTGGGCTGGCGGGTCTTGTACTTATGACTCCTTAGCGGAGCCTCCATGGACAGGCACCCGCTGGCACCCACCCACCTACCCTCTCCCTCCCTCCCTCCCTCCCTGCAGAGCGGGAACAAAGTGGCCCTGCGGACCACAGCCCTGGAAAACACGAGTATCAAGGTTGGCCCCGCGCGGAAAAACAGCTCCAGGACCCGGATGGCGAGGAGGAGCAAGAAAAGCCGCCGGAGGGAGAGTCAGGACAGGTGGGTGAGATCCGAAACCGGTTCCTGCGCTGTAACCATTGTGCAGCGCTGCCTCTCATCCCCCCACCTCTCTCTCTCTCTCTCTCCCCGCAGGCGGAAATCGCTCTTCAAGAAAATCTCCAAGCAGACATCTGCCCTGCACACCAGCCGCAGCTTCTCGTCGGGGCTCCACCACTCGCTCTCGTCCGGAGACAGCCTCCCGGGGTCGCCCACACACAGCCTGTCGCCGGGGCCCGCCACCCCCTGCCGCAGCCCCGCCCCAGACGCCCCTCCAGGTGAGGGGTTGGCACCCGTAGGTGGGGTGGGTCCCTCTCTCTCTATCTCTCTGTCCCACCCCCCAGCTTCGCTCTATATCCTGGCTGGGAGGTCCGGGGCAGGCTTAGGAGGAAATCCAGCACTTTGCTAACCGGTGGAACTCACAGCCACAGGATAGCTGCAAAAAGAGAATTCCCGAAAGCTGTTGGGGGGCCACAAAGGCTCTATTCTACAGGCGAAACTCGGAAAATTAGAATATCGTCGAAAAGTGCATTTATTTCAGTAACGCAACTTGAAAGGTGAAAGCAACATATGAGGCTCACGGGGCAGAGGAACCGGGTTCGAATTGCGGCAGTGTCTCTAGGCACCCCGCACCCAGAGCCCGACACCCTGTGTCCCGGCTGCTGCCGGTCAGTGTGGGCAATACTGAGAGGGTGGCGAGGGCTTTGCCGACCGGCAGGGACTTTCCTCTAGGCTGCGGGAGAGAGGAAGCGAAAGGGGCAAGCAGTTGTCCCCCCCCAAAACCCCAGGAAAAAAGAGGAAATTGCCCATGTACAAAGTTCCCCTTTCCAAGAAAGCAGAGGCGCAGGGAGGTTATATAGCGGATGGCCGGTCCCCCTGCCAGCTTCCTGGGAACATACGGAACTCGGAACATTAGAATATTGTTGAAATAGTGCATTTATTTCAGTAACGCAATTTAAAAGGTGAAACCAATATATGAGACAGATGCATGACATGCAAAGCAAGATATTTCAAGCCTTTATTTGTTGTCATTGTAATTATTTGTTGTTAGGCGGGTCAATTATAAACGAAATGTAATCGCGATGTTTATTTTTGTATTAGTGTAACTATTTGTTTTATTACTGTGGAATTTCCAAAAGTGGTAAAAATTAAAAGAAAAATTAAAAATAACAAGTTGCATTACTGAAATAAATGCACTTTTCCACGATATTCTAATTTTCCGAGTTTCACCTGTATATTATGACCGATATCTGAGACCCCCCGGGCAGTAAAACAACAACAACAACAGCAACAACGGAACCTCCAGCTGCAGGCGCAGTCTACCTGGATTCCTAGCTTTTGGCCACACATTTTCATATGTGCTTTTTATTTTGTTTTTTTATTTTGTTTCTATATATATCGTGGTTTTTAACATTGATCTGTTCTGCGAACTGCCTTGAGACTTCCGGGCATAGGGCAGTATATAAATTATAATAATAATAATAATAATAATAATAATAATAATAATAATAATAATAATAATAAATACAGTACAACTGTGATGGGTCAGAAGCAGTCTACCTGGGTTCCTACCTTTTGGCCGGAATTTTCTCTGTAAATTTCATAATACCCCTATTCCACAAACGTTCCCATGCTTCCGTGTCTATATTATGACCGATATTGATTACCCAACAGATCATTGAGGAGTTTTACTTGCTCATATCATTCATATATCATTCTCATATGTGGTTTTTATTTGGATTAGGTAGGTAGGTAGGTAGGTAGATATAGCAGTACTGTATATAAATTCAATGAATGATGATGATGGAACCTCCAGCTGCAGAGGCAGTCTACCTGGGTTCCGAGCTTTCGGCCAGAATTTTCTCTGTAAATTTCACATCCCTGTTCCTATGCTTCCATGTCTATATTATGACCCTCATCCTTTCTTTCTTTCTCTCTCGCCAGATCCCGCCTCCCCGCAGCCCACCTCTCCCTCGCCCAGCACGCCACCCTCTCCGGCCGGCCACATCCGCCCCAGCTCCCTCCACGGCCTGGCGCCCAAACTGGGCGCCTCCGGGCGCCTCAAAGTCGGGCGCCGCAAATCCACCAGCAGCATCCCCCCGTCGCCCCTGGCCTGCGCCGCCCCGCCCTCCCCGCAGAGGTCCCCCTCCCCGCTGCCGCCCTCCAAGGCGGGCAAGGCTCTCTCCCCGCCCGCCGGGGCCCGCTCACCGCTGCTCCAGAGGGTCCAGTCGGCAGAGAAGGTTCCCTCCGACAAGAAGCTGCCGAGCAGGCAGAAGGCGGCACCGCCGGGGGGCGAGGCGTGCGCTATAGATCCCGGCGCCCGGCGCCCCCTTGCTCGCCCCGCCGACCCCGAAGTGGTGGTGATGCGGCACCTTAACCTCCCCGAGCGCCGGGACTCTTTCAAGAAGCAGGAGGCGGTCCAGGAAGTCAGCTTTGATGAGCCCGACTCGGAGGGTGCCCCTTGGCGCCCGGCAGTGCCGCACATCGCCGTGCAGGGCGACCCCGAGTGGGAATGCCAGGCGTCCTACCCGGCCCGGCTGGAAGCCCGCCTCTACATCGAGCAGGAAGACGGCACCACGGCGGTGGAGTTTGCCAGCGTCTCGCCCCCGGGGCGCAGGACAAGCGTTGGGGCGCCCAGCCCCCCTCGGAGGCGGTTGTGGGGGGCACTGGGTGGCCCTGAGAGGCCCCCGGGTGCCGCTGGGGCCTGGGTGCCCGCCGTGGACCAGGAAGAGGACTCTGCGCCTGGCCGGAGGGGCATCGCAGAAGACCAGTGAACCCCGGGGGGGGGGCGGGGAAGGAGGTGCCCGTTTCCCTGCCCCAAAGGGTGCCCCCTGATTGCCCCACAGGGTGGCACCAAGGGATCCTGCTGTGGGGGGTCTTTCGGGGGTCCCTCAAACCAGACTGTAAAGGGGGGGGCATCCTCAAACTCTGAAATCTCCCTGGGGTGTTTTGGGGGGCAGTTGGCCATGGGGGAAGCGGCGAGCCAGTTGTGGGGGGGTCATCTGGATAGCAGGGCATGCCTATTTTAATGGGGTTTTGCGGGGTGAGATTGGGGGAATGCCTCTTCCTAGAGGTTGGGCTCGGCCAACATCTGGGGCCGGGCGGTCAAGGCCACAGCCCCGAATGAAGAAGGGGCATTCCTTACTGTGCGCAAAAAACGGGGGAATTCCTCTATTTAAAAAGAGGCTTTTCCTCCCCGGAGTGAGGAAACATCTGGGGCTCTCCAGATGTCGAGGGGGCCTGTCCTTGAGATTGCCAGCGCTTCAGTAACCAAATCCCAGCTTTAGGACACCAGGGGGTCATCTAGCCCAACCCGCGGCATCCAACGTCTCCAACCAAGACATTCACGTCCCCCTGCGCCGCCACCTCCGGTCTGGGCCCCAAACCCCGCCTCGATGCCAGGGGAGCCCACCCTCGTTGCGTGGACCCTGGCGCCAGAATGCTGCTGCGATTCCTACATTGTGATGCTGGGAGTCCCGTCCGGGTTTAGGATTCGCACCCGATCCCCACATCTAGAGCCGACGGAGAAGGCGAGATTTTGAGTCACTCCTCCCCGCTTTTCTGACTGTTGCGAGGGACAGCAGCCTGAAAAAGGGTCATTTCCTGCTGTTGGACCCCAATTTTCCTGATTGTTAAGCCATGCTGGCATCTGGGACGTGGCATCCAATCTTGTTGTATACCTCCCAAGGTCCTGTTGCAACCCTGCAAGAATCCGAAACAGGAGGCTCTTAAAAAAACCTTCCTGATCTGGCAGGGTGGGGCGGGTGGATAAGGCTGGCTCTACCCTAATATTCCCAACCCTGACCAGCAGCAGCTCTGCAGGATTTCGGTCAGCAAATCTCTCCTACCCCCAGCTGGAGATGCCAGTGGTAAGAATTGAACCTGGGACCTTCTGCAAGAAGAACAGATATTTACTCCTTGTGCTGCAGGCCCCCCCCCCCCGTTACTAGTAAAGTTTCTAGACCTCATGGAGGAGAGGGAAGCTACTGAGCTCTACCCTGACAGGCAGGCAGGAGTCTTTTTTTTTTTTAAAGCCGTTGGTGGGGGTTGAGACTCTGGGACCTTCTCTGCCACTTTTAATCCCACAGCACAAATGTCAAGTTTCTAGTCCTCGTTGACCGTATTGCTTCCCGGTGGGGAATTTAATTTAATTCAATAAATTTGGGGCTCAGGGTCGTGCCTGACAGTAAAAAAAACAAAAAACAAACAAACATGAATATTGCAAGGATTCGCACATGCAGGGAGATTTCCAGAAGCGAAGGCAATTCCGGACGGGGCGGTTTGTGTCGGACGGAACCTCCTTTATAGATGCACCTTGGCTCGCTTTCCAGATCTGTGGCAATGCTGTGTTTGAGGGGTACGGCCCCCCCTTTTCCGCTGAGCAGGGACCCCAGGCTCCTTCCCTACAAGCCCCTAAAAGGTATAGATATAGATCTGGTTCCCCAAACTACTTTCCCGTTTACCTTTGCCCTGATTACTTATGGTGTCCTCAGCCTTCCCATCTGCGAAATGGGCTCCCTTGAATTTAACCACTGAGGAACTTAGCAACTTTTTTTTTTATGGTGGCAGCAGAAAGTTTGGGGTGTACAAAAAACGGTCTCTGGAAGCCCGTTTTGGGGAAGGAAAATAAAGTAAGTTATGAATGGAGCAAGTAGAAATGGATGTTTTTATTTCCGAGATGGATTTGGGGAAGGATGTGAAATGGGGGAATGGGTTGTGAAACCCTCCAAAAAATGCATTTTTGCAGGGTGGGAGAATGGGGAGGGGGTGTTTCGCACTTGAGGCTCCTGGGGAACATTTTGGAGAAAGCTCGTTCATCCGAAATGATATTTTGGACAACTGGGAGAAGGGGCTTCTGAGTTTGGGCAAAATTCAATTAAGAGGCAATTCACTTAGGTATTCCTTTTATTTCTATGCCCCTTCATATTATTAAGGGAGGGGAGGGAGGGATTCCCAAAATTGGTTTGCAAGCCTTCATAAAACCATCAAATGCAACCTTGCAGAAAATAGCAAATATAAAATATGCATTCAAAGCAATAGAATTAACAAAGCAAAACAAAAACCCAAAATCTCGACGATTTCGAAACAGGACGTTATACAGGAAGTACAGAATATTAATAATACTAATATACTTATTATTATTAATCAAGTTCCCAATACATTCACATACCTATGAATAAATAGGGATATAGGAATTAATTTATATATTAACTAGCTGGCCCTGCACGCGTTGCTGTGCGTTAGTCTGTGAAATGGAGGGTAATAGCCCCCCTTCAGATACCCCTGAGCCTCAGAGTCCCCCTGAGTCGAGGCAAGACACTGTGGAGAGGGCAGGTTTCATCCCTGTGTGTCGTCCCCCCCGTTCTGACCCATTACGTATCCCTGCCCTCTATTCGCCCCCCCCCTACCTCCACTTGGCCTAGTCTGGAAAGCAGCCTAGTCTGTCTGATAATGGCCGCCTTGGTGGTTTCAGTTGCTTGGTTGATGATGTCATTTGGTTTGTGGGTGTGGCTTAGATTTCACAGGAAGGGAGGGGGTGGAGGAGGGTACTACGCCACTTGAGGGCGCTGTTTGACTTGGTGGAAAACCAGGTCTACACCTGCCCAGGTGTGTGATTTGAGGGATTTTTGCCCCCAACAACACTCAGGGAGTGGCTTGGATCGTTGTGTCAAAATTTCAGGACGATCGGTCAAGCGGTTACGGAGAAAAGTGTAGAACGCAGTTTCACGATTTTTACATTTATATATATATATATATATATATAGGAATTAATTTATTTTTACACCTATTTTTTCTTATAGAGAGGAATTCATTTTTTATATTTATTAATATATATATAGCAAAACAAATTGTATATAAACATTGTACATATAAAACATACATATTTCATTCACTTATATATTCATTATTTCATACATATAAAGTATATATAAATCATATTCACTTTATATATAATTTTATATTAGATAAAAATTATATAAGGATACAAATATGTTTCATTATTTCATATCTATCAGCAAATGGCTTCTTCAAATCCAAAAACTTTCTGGCGGCGTGAACATTCGATGACGTCACCGCAAGCGCTCGGCCTTTCCTGGACGGACTCGCTTTGAGGCCTCGGCTAGTTCCGTAGCTTGTCGACAATGCTCGGCTCTTTCCGTCGTCCGAGGGCACCAGAGAGCGCTCGCTGCGGTTTCTTCCTTCCCGGCTCGGGCGCTCTCGTCTCTTTCCGGAACCCTCCGCGCGCGTCACTTCCGCCCCGGCGTTCGGGCTTCTTCGTACAGAGAGAAGCCCGAAGAGGAAAAGAGCTAAAGCAAAGCAGCATGAATTCCGGTCGTATGTGAACACTCTCCCCGTCCCATCATATGACTATTGGGTTTTGCTTATTGATTTCGTGTTGCTTATTAAATTTGTATTGTTATTTACTTCCTAAATTTGCATATTTTAATTTGGACCACATTGCAAAGGCTGCCCGCCCGGTGGTGCAGCCACTCTCTCTAAGAGTTCGCCCAATATGTTTGTGCTGCTTTGATCTTGGAGGAAAAGCAGGATTTCAAAGAAAGAACCAAGGAAATGAATAAATAAGCAAATGTTTCCTGCATGGCAGTAATAATAAATATAAAGGGTAGAAATAAAATGAATAATAATCAATAATAATTATGATCAGTGCTTTTTTCCAAAAGAAAAAAGACTTTTGACTCGGAAAAAAACACCATTTTATAGTTCAAATCGGGGAAAGTAAATACAGTAAATGCACACGATTCCCCGCCACCCGAAAAAAGCAGCAATGAATTCATTTTTAATAATAATAATAATAGAAAGAAATATAGATCAGGCCGAAAAGAACCCCGCCGTGTTGCTTCTCCCACAAAAGCGCCTAGTCTCTTTCCCTCAGAGCCCCTTCGGCTCCGCTCGGCGCAGCTCGTGCCTTTCCGCCGCCTCTCGGCCATTCCCGCCTCTCCCGGGGCTTTCCGCCGAGAGAAGCTGGCCGCCGCGGCGCTGGGCAGGGCTGAATCGCTGCTCCGCGGGAGAGAGGTGGGTGCAGGCCGGGTGCCCCCCAAGTGGGTGCTTTATTTTTGCGGGGGGGGGGCATATTGCATTACATTGCATTGAATTGCACCCCCTCCCCAGAGCTCAGCCCCATTGCAAACCCAATGCAAAAAATAGCATTGCAATTTTATTTTTATTTTTTTAGGGGGGTGGGGGTGGGATTTGTGGCATGCAAAAATGTTAAGGGGAGACACTTTTTATTAAAAAAAATAGCAATCGCTGCAAACCGTCGCTTGCATTTTGCACAACTCTATTGCTTCTTGGGGGGTTAGTTTAAAAATGAAGCATTTTAAGGGGGGGAGACGTAAGCAGCAGTCACTCTTCTTGGGGGGGGGTGGTTAATAAAAAGCTGCTGCATATATAGAATTTGGAGATCTTAGAACTCCTTCCCATTTGCATTTTTCACTTTTGGGGGGTGTGTGGTGTGTGTTATAAACGAAGGCCCATTTTTGGGGGGGCGGGGGTGTTTGCAGCCAGGAATGTTGCCGCATATATAAATATATACAATTTCTTGCAAGTCTCCTCCCATGTGGATATTTCCCTTTTGGGGGGGGTGTCCCTCTTTAGTGCATTCCTCCCCCCCCAAAGCATCTTGAGCTTTTCTTACTGCTAATTCTAATGATCAGCGATCAGAATCGGGGCGCTTGCAAGTTTTGTAACAAAGGTTTTTCCAAGGGGGTGTGGGCAATCTGTCCATTGCAGCCCATTCTGTCCCTCCAAACCCCACTACATTTCCTTTGCATTCCCTCCCCAGGGGAAAGGAGGAGGAAGAGGAAATCTCTCTTGTTTTAATTTCTTTTTAAAAAAATAAAAAAATGAACTTTATTTTTTAAGTTGCCAAAATTGCATATATAATGAGGATATATACACAGTTTGTGTGTATATGTATGTGTGTATTTTTATGTTTATAAATACTGTAAAATAAAAGCTTTCCCTGTGAGGCCCCAGCAGGAGACAATAGACCCTTTTTGTTTCCTTCCTTGGGGTGCTGTTGACCGTGGGCACAATTCTTTGTAGATTTATTCTGGTTCCCGTGTGGAGCCTCCATGGACAGAGCCAGTCTACCTTAGAATGGTGTGGAGAGCAGGAGAAGGCTATTTTGCTTGGGGGCCAAGCCGGGAACCTGAACTCGGGGCTCTGATCCCCCTCTCAAATTTGGAGGCCTACATCATCATCATCATCATTATTATTATATACCCCGCCCAATGAAAACTCAAACATTATTAATAACATTAATTATGTAATAATATTAATAATCAATCAATAATAATAGTTAATAATTACAATTACATTAATAATAACAATTGGCGCGCGCACACACACTCTTATATATACTGGTGACGACCTTAAAATAAACAACTTATACCAAAGAAAGCAATATGCAATCATGCAATAGAATCCAATAGCTAAAATTAAACGCCAGCGAGTAATTAATTAGACAGTTGATGCTTGTTGCAATAAACAACCGCCCATCTATAATCGATAAAAAGAGCAGCTTTGCATAAAATATCAGAAATGATACAAAACGATGTTAAAGGGTTAAATTAAGAAACGAAGACGTAATAATAATAATTTATTATTTCTACCCCGCCCATCCGGCTAGGTTTCCCCTGCCACTCTCTGCGGCTTCCAGCAAAATATTAAAATACAACAACCCGTCAAATATTAAAAGCTTCCCTATACGTATGGAGGTATTTAAAACGAAGCGAAACAAAAATTAATTTGAAAATCCTGCTTTGTTAGTGCGCTTTCAAGGTCCTAGTCCTCAGCGAGAGGCATTGCCGCGGGGTCAGACTGGATGACCCGCGGAACCCCTTCTCAGACGCACATTTCCTCTCTTCCCACCCAATTCCAGCAAACCTGACTCTTGCCTCCAGGCCCATTTGCCTTCCTCTGGGGAAAGAGCCAGGGTCCTGCCCCCCCCCAAAAAAAACCGAAGATGGGAAAGGATGTGGGGCGGGAGAGAGCCTTAAATCTCAATTTTATTTTTTAAGTAAGCAGAATTTGGGGGGGTGTTGGAAAAGCGGGGTAGGGTGGGGGCAGCTTGGGAGAGGAGGCGGGAATCGCGCCCACCCATGGGTGCTGCTGCTCCTGGATCGGGGCCAGGGTTTGGGGAGGAAGGAGGAGCCAGAGAGCCGTTTTTGTGATTATTATTATTATCATTACTGTTTATTATTTTCTCTCTCTGCTTTCCTCCCCGCTGCTTTTCCAGGGTCCCCATCCTGCACATCGGAAACGCCTGCCTCCTCCCCAGAAAAACCCTGCTTTCTCGCCGCCTCCCCCGCCGTCCCGGATTATGCTGGTCGCTCCCTCCCTCTGCTCCATTGTGTGGCTGAGTCGCGGGTTCAAGTTGCGGGAGCGCGGCTGTACTTAAGGGGGTGGCCTGGCGCGCCAGCCCCACGGACGCCGCCCGGCGCCTCCTCGCTTCGCCCACCCCCTAAACCCCCGCCAACCCATGCGGAGCCCCCTGGAAGCGTAGCGGCGAGGGAGAGGGGAGCTGTTCCTCGTCCCTCCGCAGCGCGCTTTCCTCCACTCGCTCCTCCCCGCCTCCGGAAAGCATGGGGAGCGCCGACGGCTTCCAGTACCGGGCCTTGTACCCGTACCGCAAGGAGCGGGAGGCCGACATCGACCTGCTGCCCGGGGACACTCTGGTGGTCAGCAAGGGGGCGCTGCAGGCGCTGGGGTTCAAGGAGGGCGATGAGCAGACCCCCAACCAGATCGGCTGGATATTGGGGGTCAACGAACGGACCAAGCAGAAGGGTGATTTCCCGGGGACCTACGTGGAATACGTGGGGCCGGTCAAGATCGCCCTGCCGCCCCACCGCCCCCGGGGGATCAGGCCCCTGCCGGCCGCCCCGGCGTCGCACGTCCAAGAGGAGCCAGGTGAGGTGCGGGGATGACGAGCGCAGCGAGCGGCCGGGAGGCCGGCAGAGCTGGGGAAGGGGCGGGGCGCCCGCTTGGGGTGCAGAAGGTCTCCCGGGCTCCGTCCCCGCGGGCAGCCTCTCCGTTTAGGACTGGCGCACTTCCAAGAGGAACCGGGTGAGGTGCGGGGATGACGAGCACGACGAGCGGCTGGGAGGGCTGCAGAGCAGGGGAAGGGACGGGGTGCCTGCTTGGGGTGCAGAAGGTCTCCCGGGCTCCGTCCCCGCGAGCAGCCTCTCTGTTTAGGGCTGGTGGCATCCCCAGAGAGCAGCTGCTGCTGCCAGCCCGTGTAGGCAGCACCGAGTTGTGTACCAGTCGTTGCCCTGTGATGGCAATGTTTTTGACGTCTTAATTATTATCAAGTCTTTCAAACGTCGCAGGGTAGAAATGGAAAACGGGAATGTGAAAAGAGGAGGGGAAGAAAAGGGGGAAATGGTATTCTTTTTAAGAACGAACAATTTAAAATCCCTATATATTTATCTAATCTATAGGTATTGCATATGCATATATATATATATATATATATATATATATATATATATAATTTGTTTATTTGGTTTTTCAGGTTAAAATTTTGCTATATGTATGTATATGTGTGTTTATATATATAATATCTATAAACATTTTTATATTTTTACATTTAGTATTTCACACATAATATTTTACATTTTAATGTTTTTGTACTTTTCGCCATAAACCGAATTTTCGGAGGAAACATTCACGCCCCAAACCATCTCTGTTTTCTGTGGGGACAAAGAGGGGGTTTGGGGTGAGACCCCTTTGGAGAAGAGACCGCTGTCCCCTGTCTAGTCCAGGCACCCCCAAACTTCGGCCCTCCAGATGTTGTGGACTACAATTCCCATCTTCCCCGACCACTGGTCCTGTTAGCTAGGGATCATGGGAGTTGTAGGCCAAAACATCGGGAGGGCCGAAGTTTGGGGGTGCCTGGTCTAGAGGACCGCTGGGGGTCCCATCCAATTCATGGCTTCTCTCTTTCTCTCTCTCGCCATTCCCAAATTCCCTTTGCTCCCCCCCCCAATTTCTCTTTGCCCAGCGTTGGCGCTCCCCGAACTCTCCGAGCAGTTTGCTCCCCCTGAGATCGCGCCGCCCCTGCTGTGCAGGCTGGTGGATGCCATTGAGAAGAAAGGTGAGCAAAACGGGGGGGCTGGAGGGCGTATTTTTTGGGGGGAGGGGTCAGCCGGTGTCCGGGGAGGCGGGTTTTGGGGGTGTCCTTTGCCAAAGCTCCTTGTTCTCTGCCTGTGTGTTTTCCTTTTTTGGCAGGGCGCTAGTCCTCATGAATCATAGAATCAGAGAGTTGGAAGAGACCTCAAGGGCTTTTAGTGAATTTGGGGAGGGTCTATCATTCCATTCTCTTTCCCTTTCCGTATGTTTTTAGCCCTTTAAAAACACACACACACATTTCACTTGTGGGGTTTCAAAGGGACGCCTCGACTCCCGGTCTGGAAAAGGGACAGGACGCCAATAAATTGTTGTTGTTGTTGTTGTTGTTGTTGTTGTTGTTGTTGTTGTTGTTGTTGTTGTTACAGCCAGGTGGGCAGTTTATAAATTATTACTATTATTATTAATGTTAATATTATTATTGTTTTATAGCCAGATGGGCAGGTTATAAATTTATTATTATTATTATTATTATTATTATTATTATTATTATTACTATTATTATTTTTACAGCCAGGTGGGCAGGTTATAAATTTATTATTATTATTACAGCCAGGTGGGCAGGTTATAAATTAATAATAATAATAATAACTATTATTATTATTATTATTATTATTATTATTATTATTAAGTTGAACAAGGGGTTGATGGCGAACCCAGGGGGAGCATTTTAAAGGAAAGGTTTTTAATTTATTTCTTCTTTCCGTGGAGAGTAGTAAGTGTTTTGACGTGGGTTGCGCTGGGGGTCACGCGCCCCTCGAGACCCCCACGTTGACCGGCTGCGTGTTTTCCCCGCAGGGCTGGACAGTAAATCTCTCTATCGGACCCCCTGCTCAGAGCTACGGCTGGGAGTTGGTGAGTGATGGGCTCGGGTGCAATTGTATTTTAGAGGGGAATTATTATTATTATTATTATTATTATTATTATTATTATTATTATTATTTCAGCATCCAAAAGCACAAATATTTGACTTCTTGCCAAGGAAGGGGCGGCATTTTGTGCCGTTTGCAACCGAGGAAAATCCTGACTCATGCATTGCGTTCTGCAACGGCAAGCCAAGTTTCTAGGCCTCCTGGTCTGAGCAAAGGCCGGTTTAAAAAAAGCGAATACGAGTTTTGGCGGACACAATGCAGGAAATCCGAACAGTTTAAGTTGGTGCAAAATGTGCAGGATTTACTTTGCACAAAACGAACCATGGAAAGAGAAGTCCTTTTCAGGTTGTGCAAGGAATATTTTAAATTGTGAAATAGGAAACTTAATAAAAACCGCATGCGAGAAAAGCGAAAGCCCCGGGGAAACCTATCTGCTTTTATTTTGAGGCCAACGTCTTTGGGGGGAAAATGGAACTTTCCATGCAAACTTTGGTTCCAAAATGGGTTGCCGATTTGCACACACCCCCCCCCAATTTTTGATGTCCTGGGGGAACCCGGATGTTTGGCAGCATCCTTTCCTGATGATGATTTTTTTGGGGGGGGGGAAATAAAGCCCCACTTTGTGCATAACCTTACACCAAATGGGCTGGGTATAAATAATAAATTGTTGTTGTTGTTGTTGTTGTTTTCTCCCCCCCCCCCCCAAGACTGGGCCACATCTGGCGACTTGGACGCCTTCGATGTCTCATCTCTCGGAGAAGCTCTCAAGGGGTTCCTGCAAGACCTGCCCACCCCGGTGGTCCCGCCCGGCCTCGGGTGCGAAATCCTGCGCGTCCTCCAGGGTGAGACGGGCGGCAGAGCCTCGTTTTCCATTTCACAAACATTTTAGGGGTTGTGTGTGTGTCTGTACACACACACACACACACACAGTGGTCCCTTAGTTCTCAAACTTAATCCGTTCCAAAACCAAGGCGCGCTTTCATATAGAAAGCAATGCAAAACGGATTAATCCGTTCCAGACTTTTGAAAACAACCCCTAAAACAGCAATTCAACATGAGTATTTTACTATCTAACGAGACCATTGATCCATAAAATGAAAGCAAGACACAGTGCACTGTACTATAAAATAAATAAGATAGTGTTGTAGATGATAAAAATGAAAATTGGCACCTGCGCCAATCAGAAGCTGCACCTCGGTTTCCAAACATTTCGGAAGTCTGGTCTGGTTAGATAGGAAAATTCACATTAAATGGCTGTTTGTGGGGTTGTTTTTAAAAGTCTGGAATGGATTAATCCGTTTTGCATGGGAAAGAAGCACGCCTCGGTTTTGGAACGGACTTCCGGAACGGATTACCGCATTTTCCCATCTATAAGACGCCCCCATGTATAAGACACCCCCTATTTTGGGGGACTGATTTAAGGAAATGGGGGGGATCTATCCGTGTATAAGACACACATACCCCCAATTTTGGACATTATTTTTTAGGGGTGGAAACTAGTCGTATACACGGAAAAAACACGGTAAGTTTGGGAACCAAGGTACCACCGTAGTGCCACCGAGCATGTGCAGAGTGCCTTAATTCTCCTGGGGCGGCTGCAGACACGCATTGGCACCCGCATGATGCCCAGGACTGGGGTTCCCTTGAGCCCCCCCGAATCTTTTTCTTCTCTTTCTCTCTTTTGAAATTAACCCCTTCCTTCCCTTTTTGCAGACGCCTCCCAGGCGGACTCTGGCCGGCAGCATCTCCTGTCTCTCCTGGCGCCGCCGGCGATGCCCCTGGCTCACCTTCTGACGCTGCAGTTCCTCCTGCGCCATTGGGCCAAGGTGGCGGAGCAAGCCGAGAGCAACGGTCTGGGGCCCCGGGCCCTGGGGGAGGTCTTCGGGGGCCTGGTCCTGCGGGGGGCGCCAGCCGCCAGGTGGGTCAGCCCCTGAACCTGGGATCTCTTCTCTTTTCATCTGCTTCGTTCTTATTTTATTTCGCCCTGAGACCTCCAGGTAGAGGGCGCTTTATAAATCCTAATAATAATAATAATAATAATAATAATAATAATATCAGCACTTCGTGCACGCGCAGGAGCATGCCTTTGGGGAGCGACAGACTGGCTCCCCGGAACGGATCGTCGTCGTAAACCGAGGTACCACTGTAATAATAATAATAATAATGTTTCATTACTTAGGAATTATTTAGCAAATAATGATAATAAAGGCTTCTAGGGATTTTGCAAATGGAACCAGAGTTGAGCCCACAGTCCTGTTAAATTAATAATAATTAATAATAATAATAATAATAATCTCATTATTGATACTCTGCACATCTAGCTGGTTTTCCCCAGCTAATAGTGGTTTTTTTGTGATCTGTTTTCTTTTAATCTGCTTCATTCTATTTTATTCCCCCCGGAGACCTCTGGGTAGAGGGCGCTTAATAAATTCAATTAATAATAATAATAATAAATCTTATTATTGAAACACCCCACATCTGGCTGGGTTCCCCCAGCTAATAATGGGGTCTTTTCACGCCTATATATATACTGAATGAAATGATACATTTTTGTCATGAAAAAAACCAGCTTTCTTTCTCTGGATTCAGTGTGTGTGGATTAAGGGGGTAACCCGGGGGTCTTTTCTGCCCCCCCCCCAGTGCCGAAGGGACCCCGGATTTCTCCGCCCTTTTCCTGGAGCTCCTCCTGGAGGTGAAAGACCCTGAAGCCGAGCTGCCCCCGCCAGGTAGGGATCGGGACCTAGTTGCGGGTGCGAGTGGCGGCGGGGGAGCGGGTTCGGATCTTGGGGGCTGCGTGGGCAGGGGCAGAATAGGGGGCGGCAGTTACCCGCCTTTCCATAGATCCGTCGAGTTGGAAGGGGGTCGCCCAGCGGTCATCTAGCCCAACCTGCTTCAAAGTGAAGGCGAGTTTCCTCCATGGAAACATTTACGGGTGTCTTATTTTACTTTACTTTTCCATTTACGTTCATTTTATTTGCTTTTGTTTTTTATTTACTTTCGTTTTGTTTATTTTATTTCTTAATTAATTGATTGATTTTCGGCTACCTTAGAGCGGGGGGAAGGGGAGGAAATGGTTTTCAGTGGGGCTAGAGGGCGGGGGAGACTTTGCTTTTTTATGTACTTTTAATTTAATTTATTTACTTTTATTTTATCTTGGTTTTTTTCCTGCCTTCCAGCTGTGGGGGCAGGGGGGGGCGGGGCGGCAATGGTCTTCAGATGCCGTCCGTGGGGCTAGATGGGGGGGGGGAATTTACTCCTTTTAATGATTATTCTTTTTATTTTATGTGCTTTTATTTGATTTACTTTTAATTCTTTTATTTACTTTTATTTCATTTCATTCCCTTCTTTGCTGCCTCCCCTCCAAGGTGGAGGGGTGGGGAGGGCAGGAAATGGTCCATGAAAGTCCCAGCATTCCCTTAAACCCCCCCCCATTCCCACTTTCTCTTTCCAGCTCTGCCCCCCAAACCCCCCAAACCAAAACCGGCGACCCCAGCCCCCCTGGCCAACGGGAACGGCACAACCCTCCAGGACGCAGAGTGGTATTGGGGCGACATTTCCAGGTAACGGGCAGCTGGGGGGGGGGGAATGGTATTATTGTACAGGTGAAACTTGGAAAATTAGAATATCGTCGAATACCCCGCTCCTAAGAAACTATGGGGCACCCTCCAAAGGGTGGGTGGGTCACCCGGGCCAGTTTCCAGCCAAAAACAAGGAATCCAGGTAGACTGCGCCTGCAGCTGGAGGTTCCATTGTTGTTGTTGTTGTTGTTGTTAATTGAATTTATATACTGCCCTATGCCCAGAGGTCTCAGGGCGGGATCACAGGACAGAGCAATGTAAAAACCAATGCATAAATATATATATATACAGGTGAAACTCGGAAAATTAGAATATTGTTGAAAAGTGCATTTATTTAAGTAATGCAACTTATTATATATATATATATATATATTTACAAATGCTTTCTTTTGGAAATTCCACAGTAATAAAACAAATAGTTACCTTAATACAAAAATAAACATCGCTACGACATTTCATTATTTACATTCCATTTATAATTGACCCGCCTAATGACATATAATGACAATGACAACAAATAAAGGCTTGAAATATCTTGCTTTGCATGTCATGCATCTGTCTCATATATTGGTTTCACCTTTTAAATTGCGTTACTAAAATAAATGCACTATTTCAACAATATTCTAATGTTCCGAGTTCCGTATGTTCCCAGGAAGCTGGCAGGGGGACCGGCCATCCGCTATCTAACCTCCCTGCGCCTCTGCTTTCTTGGAAAGGGGAACTTTGTACATGGGCAGTTTCCTCTTTTTTCCTGGGGTTGGGGGGGGGAGAGCTGCTTGCCCCTTTCGCTTCCTCTCTCCCGCAGCCTAGAGGAAAGTCCCTGCCGGTCGGCAAAGCCCTCGCCACCCTCTCAGTATTGCCCGCACTGACTGGCAGCAGCCGGGACACAGGGTGTCGGGCTCTGGGTGCGGGGTGCCCGGAGACACTGCCGCAATTCGAACCCGGTTCCTCTGCCCCGCGAGCCCCGTGGCCCTTTGCTAAAACTCTAAGCGAGTTGCTAGTCCTCAGGGTCAGAACAAACCTTATCAATATAAACTCCCAGGCGGAGTTTCGGGCGAGATTTGCACCCGGGTCTTTTGGAAGGATAGATTCCAGGACCTCGCAAGCTCTGAGCCCCAGCTGTTTTTCCTTCCAGAAAAGTGGCGTTTTAAACAACCCCACGCCTGGCTTCTCTATTGGCAGCATTGTAATATAGATTTCTTAGAGGGCACCCAAAGGTCATCCATCCCAACCCCATTTATATATAGCAGCTGTCGATATTTCACGTCTTCCGCATTGTTTTGTTGCCTTGTTCTGGTTTGCGTGAGTCGGGGAGGGGAAATATAAATGCAAATAAATAATCAGCAGTAAAAAAAGGTGTTTGGCCAAGAGTAAACCACCCGTTTCCCCGTCTCTCCCAGGGAGGAAGTGAACGAGAAGCTCAGGGACACACCCGACGGGACCTTCCTGGTCCGGGACGCATCCAGCAAGATCCAGGGCGAATACACGCTGACGCTCAGGTGAGTCCAGCCCCCCCAGTTTTTTGGGGGGGGGAGAGGCGAAAGCTGCCCTCCAGGGTTTGGAAAAAAAATACAACATTGTTAACCTGCGGAACTGCCTGCCACATGACAGCCGCTCATTTGGCTTCCAAAGAGGATCTGGCAAATTGATGGAGGGGAACAAGGCAACCAGTTTTCTGAACCCCAATGCTGGAAATTTTATTTTCTTGCGGGATTCCCATGTTGCCTTCCCTTTGCAAACTGCCTTCCTTTGCAAAACATCTAAATAAGATTTTATGTTCTCCGTATCTTCTTTTTGAGATTTTGCAAAAAATGGAAAAAGCTTGACGATTTTGGCCAAGACACCCTCCCACCCACCCCAACAATGACAGCATTGAAAAGCTCGAGAGACAAGATAAAATGCTAGAGAATCACATTTTTATATCATTATGGCCATTTATCTGTCAAGAAGGAAACTGACCTGAAAAAAAAGACCGTGCATGTATTTTTGTAAACTAAGAATTCTTTAATAAAAATATATTTAAAAGGACGGAAGGAAAGAGAGAGAGAAGGGAATGGGAAGGAAGTCCATCTGACTTGAAAGTGTCGTGTTGGCCGATTAAATTCTATTATCTAGTACACGGGTCCCGGGTGCGAATTGTGCTCTGTCGTATTTGGCTGCTCTCTGCCCAAAATCTGACCGCCATCTCCTCCTCTTCCTCCTCGCAGGAAAGGAGGGAACAACAAGCTCATCAAGATCTTCCACCGGGAAGGGAAGTACGGGTTTTCGGAGCCGCTGACCTTCGGCTCGGTGGTGGAGCTCATCAACCACTACCGCCACGAGTCCCTGGCCCAGTACAACGCCAAGCTGGACACCCGGCTCCTCTACCCCATCTCCAAATACCAGCAGGTGAGGTGGGGGGGGTCCGAGGTGGGGGGTCCGTGCCCCACGGCGGGAGACCCCGGTCCTAAGAAACTATGGGGCACCCTCCAAAGGGTGGGTGGGTCACCCGGGCCACTTTCCAGCAAAAAACAAGGAATCCAGGTAGACTGCGCCTGCAGCTGGAGGTTCCGTTGTTGTTGTTGTTGTTGTTGTTGTTAATTGAATTTATATACTGCCCTATGGGAGACACCTGGCTTGAGAGCAGTACATGTGAAAAGGATCTAGGAGTCTTGGTAGACCACAAACTTGACATGAGTCAGCAGTGTGATGCAGCAGCTAAAAAAGCCAATGCAATTCTGGGCTGCATCAATAGGAGTATAGCATCTAGATCAAGGGAAGTAATAGTACCACTGTATTCTGCTCTGGTCAGACCTCACCTGGAGTACTGTGTCCAGTTCTGGGCACCACAGTACAAGAAGGATACTGACCAGCTGGAACGTGTCCAGAAGAGGGCAACCAAAATGGTCAAAGGCCTGGAAACGATGCCTTATGAGGAACGGCTTAGGGAGCTGGGTATGTTTAGCCTGGAGAAGAGAAGGTTAAGGGGTGATATGATAGCCATGTTCAAATATATGAAAGGATGTCATATAGAGGAGGGAGAAAGGTTGTTTTCTGCTGCTCCAGAGAAGCGGACACGGAGCAACGGATTCAAACTACAAGAAAGAAGATTCCACCTAAGCATTAGGAAGAGTTTGGAGGGCCGCCGGCCTCGGTTTCTCGAGCCGAGGTTCCTGCGTCGTGGCGGGTTGGGATGGATGACCTCTGGGGGTGCCACAATGTCACGCTTCTTCTTGGCAGGACCAAGTGGTTAAAGAGGACAGCGTGGAGGCCGTCGGGGAGCAGCTGAAAGTCTACCACCAGCAGTACCAGGACAAGAGCCGGGAGTATGATCTCCTCTACGAGGAATATACCCGCACCTCCCAGGTAAGCCAGCTTGTCTCTGGCAGGCAGCCTCACTTGCGTTGCCGAGCCAGACCTGAGTTTTTCCCCCCCAGGACCCGCTGCCACAAAGCTTCCTTACTCTGAACCTTAAGTTTCTAGTCCTCAATGTTATGAACTAGTCCTGCTTGGCAGGGGGTTGGACTGGATGGCCCTTGTGGTCTCTTCCAACTCTATGATTCTATGAACTCTGCTCCATAGGAGCCTTGTGCCCTTGGTATCGCCTACACGGGCTGGCAGCTGCCTCTGGCTGGCAGCCTCACTTGCAGTTGCTCTTAACCTTAAGTTTCTAGTCCTCAACGTGAACTCTGCTCACTAGCAGGCTGCGAGAGGCTGCTTTGCGTCCTTGGTAATGCCTACACGGGCCGGCAGCCGCCGCCCAGGGTTCCCGTCTCGGCGGTATCCCCAGCCCTGCTTGGGAAACCTGCCGTTCCCCACTCAAGCTGCTAGTCCTCAAGGTCTCGGGCGAGTAGGAATGTAGAAACCTGTACATGGTTCAGACTTACCGATCCACCCAGCTCCGTTTTGTCGACACTGGCCGGCAGCCGCAAGTTTTCAGGCAGAAGGCGTTCCCAGCCCTGGAGATGCTGTTGGGGACCTTCTGCATTCGAAGCAGCTGTCCCGCCCCTGATGTGCTTCCCTTGTGAATTTGTGGCGCCTTGTCTCTAATGACAAATTCAAGTTTCTGGTCCTCAGGGAGGCCGGCTTGAATGGAAAATGCCAAGGGGACCTTCTGCATTCCAAGCAGCTGTCCTGCTCCAGACGTGCTTCCCTTGTGATTTGCGGCGCGTTGCCCCAATGACAAACTTCGGTTTCTTGTCCTCAGGGAGGCCAGCTTGAATGCGCGGTGCCAAGGGGGCCTTCTGCATTCCCAGCAGCTGCACCACCCCTGACCCGCAGCCCTCCCTTGTTAATTTGCAGCGCATTGCCCCTAATGACAAATCCATGTTTCTGGTCCTCGTGGAGGCTCCCTTGAATGCAGAATGCCAAAGGGGACCTTCTGGATTCCAAGCAGCTGTCCGCTCCCCTGACCCACAGTTGGACAGATCCAACTTTCTGGTCCTCATGGAGCCTGCCTTGAATGCGAAGTGCCCCAGCGGGGGGGGGGGTTTCTTGCGGGCTCCGAGCTCGGCTGGCGAGGGGGTCTCACTCTGGCTGCGCCCGCCTCTTTCTTTCTTTCTCCCACCCCACCCCCCAGGAGCTGCAAATGAAGAGGACGGCGATTGAGGCCTTCAACGAGACCATCAAGATCTTCGAGGAGCAATGCCAGACGCAGGAAAAATGCAGCCGCGACTACATTGAGCGCTTCCGGAGGGAGGGCAACGACAAGGAGATACAGCGGTGAGCTGGGGGGAGAGGCACCCACGGGTGCCCCAAATACACCCCTAGAGTTCCCTCCAAGCAGGGGGGGGGAGGCATAGCTGCCAAGTCCGAGTCGTAAAGATCCGGGATCGGCAGCGCGTGCATGACCTCCCGGTGGCGCGGCACCCTTCTATGGGCACCAAAAAATGGCGGCGCCAGCGCCAGAAGTCACTTCCGCGCATGACCGGAAACACGTAAAAGCGACTTCCGGCGCCGGCGCCGCCATTTTCTAGTGCCCATAGAAGGGCAAAGCGGCACCAGAAAAATGGCCGCCGGGCAGAAGCCAATTTAAGGGACAATACCGGGATTTTTCACCAAACGGGAGACCGCCGGGAAACGGTAAGAAAAAAGGGGTTTTCCCGGCGGATACGGGATACTTGGCAGCTATGGGGGGAGGGCAGAGGGAGTTCGTGATCTTTCTACTTAACGCCGAGTCCTACCTCGCAGGGGGGTTGGACTAGATGGGCGCTAGAGGTCCCTTCCAGTTTTTATGGGGGGGGTTTCCTTGGCAGTGATTATTCGTAAGATTTCGGAACACAGGATTTAAAAAATATATATCAAACTATCAATGTGGGGGGGGGGAACCTAAATTATATAATTCGGTATTTGAACGATTGGTAAATTGCATTATAAATTGGCAGCGTTATAAGGAGGCTGTTACTGGAACGTCATGGAAAGTTTTTTGTTTTTATTAGGTATTTTGTGGTTTTGTATTCTGTGAACTGCCCTGAGGGTATAGGGCAGTAGATAAATTCAATAAATTTATTATTATAATAAATTATTATTATTATTATTATTATTATTAGTGCTTTTTTTTTCTTATAAAATGTTTAGGGGTACTCTCGTTTTCCTACTCAAATTGAAATACTGCCCTTCAATGAGGCCAAACTTAGATTCACAAAATGTTTAGGGGTATACATCCCCCTGCGTCCCCCCAGGAAAAAGCACAGGTGGTGGTGATGATTATATAATGATTTTCCTGCAAGTAATTGTTAATAATAATAATAATAATAATAATTGCCCTGCAAGCATTGATTAATAATAATAATAATCCTGCAAGCATTGGTTATTATTATTATTATCATCATCATCATTATATATATACTGATTATCGTGCAAGCACTGGTTAATAATAAATAATAATAATAAATTTTATTTATACCCCGCCCTCCCCAGCCAAGACCAGGCTCAGGGTGGCTAACACCAAAAATAAAACAATTGATTAATACCGTGTTTCTCCTAAAATAAGACGGTCCTCAAAAATAAGCCATGTCAGGCTTTTCATTAGTAGAGTAAATATAAGACATCCCCTGAAAATAAGCCGGGGGTGGGAGCCGCTTCGGGGAGCGCAGCGCAGCGCGAAGAGCCTGGTGAGAGGCAGCTGCGGCTGCAGGTGAAGCCCAGGATCTGCGTGGGCGACTGGGGGCGAACGCCCTGAGCGCTGCGGCGGTGGCGAAGAGGCGCCCGATTTATTCCTCTTAAATAAACTTCAAATAAGCGTGCAACTAATTTTCGTTTCGAAATTCCCCATGGCACTGAGAGAGCGGGTGTGTGTACATTAAAAACCCCCACAAAAAAACCTGGGCTGCCCTCCCATTTGTGGATGGAACTCCATTGTCCCCAAAGCAACCCCCGCTTGGCCTGCGCTTTCTTCGCCTCGGGCCAGCGCGGCAGATGCCGCTTTGACGTCCTTTCTCCCGCATGCGCGCCCAAGCCCCGCCCCCGGGCGCACGCGACGGAGCTCCGGCAATAGCCGGGTATTTAAGCAGCAGGGAGCGGAAATCCCTCCTCCTCCCCTTGGCGCCGTTCTAGCCCCTCTGCCAGCGAGCTTCCGGCTTCGCAGGTTCCTCGGGTCCTCGGTGTTGGGGGACGAGGCGGATGGCGGAGCAGGTAAACCGCTTCCCGCCGCGCTCTCCTCACGCGCTCAGCTGAGTAACAGCCGCGCATCGGGACAAAAGGCTCCGGTAGTCTCGCCCCCCCCCCCCCCGTATCTTGGTGCCGTCCCTTCCCGGTCCTCGCTTGTCAGGGACCTTCTCGGCTCCTCGGGTGGCGGGTAGCATCTCCGCAGCGCTCAGGGCGCTCGTCCCCAGTCGCCCACACAGATCCCGGGCTTCACCTGCAGCCGCAGCTGCCTCTCACCAGGCTCTTCGCGCTGCGCTGCGCTCCCCGGCAAGAGGCGGCTGCACACAGCGCAACGCGAAGAGCCTGGTGAGAGGCAGCTGCGGCTGCAGGTGAAGCCTGGGATCTGCGTGGGCGACTGGGGACGAGCGCCCTGAGCGCTGCGGCGGTAGCGAAGAGGCGCCCGATCAGCCCGCTTCTCAGCACGCAAATGGGAGGGCCAGAACCCCACTGAGCTCCGCAGCTCCGCAGTATTACGGTATTATTGTGCTTTGTTACAAGGGCAGCCTTGCCATTTTTCTGCTCCCCAGCTCTCAACGGGTCCCGCGCGGTGCGCTGCTGCCAGCTCTCAACGGGTCGGGGCTCGGCGCAGCATGCTGTTGCCAGCTCCCGCTCGAAAAAATAAGACATCCCCCGAAAATAAGCCGTGTTGTGTTTTTTTGGAGGAAAAATAAATATAAGACGTGTCTTATTTTAGGAGAAACACGGTACACAACTTAAAAACAAGATTAAATACAACATTGTTATTGTTATTCTGCAAGCCACCCCGACACCTTCGGATGAGTTTGAAAAATGTATATATTGTCTTAAAATGACTTTATCATTTATACCCATCCACCCTGGTCTGGCTCAGCATCCTGATGAACTCGGAGAAGCTGAAGTCTCGCGTGGCCGAGATCCACGACAGCAAGATGCAGCTGGAGGAGGACCTGAAGCAGCAGGCGTCCGAGAACCGGGAGATTGACAAGCGCATGAACAGCCTCAAGCCAGACCTGCTGCAGCTGCGGAAACTGCGGGACCAATACTTGGTGTGAGTGCGAGGGTGCGGCCCCGGTTGCCTAGTGGTTAGAGCACCTGGTTCAGGGAGCCCCGGGTTCGTCCCCCTGCGGCGCCTCCTCTTCAAACCAGCCTCTCTTTTTTTTGGCCCATAACCATGATGAGGACTAGCGCCTTGCTTTGTCTTCGACGGTGAGGAGCGGCAGGACGCCTGCTTGGCATGCAGAAGACCCCCAGCTCCATCCGTATTGGTATCAGGCCGTTTCCTCGCTCCGAGGCAAATCGGCGTTTTTGCTTAGTGCCATGAGGACTAGATCCTTGGCCATTTCAAGAGAAAGAGTTCCATGTATTTATCGAGAGGAGCACACGTCGTCCTTTAACGTTTCTGGATAGTAATAATAAAAATCCCAGGCCGTTTAGGAAAATCTGTGGAATTGAAATACGACGGAGCTGCAGGTTGCAGAGAAATCTGCATGCGGAGCGTCGCCCCAAGGACTTTGGGAGGGAGGGTAGAGGAAGCGGCGGCCTAGTGGTTAGAGCTCCCGCTCGGCCACTCAGATCAGCCTACCTCGCAGGGTTGTCGGGAGGACGAAACACATGTGATTTGAGGTCCCCGGAGGAGGAAAAAAGGCAGGAGAAGGACGCAATGGATAGAGAAAGCAACCCCGCTGAGATTCGAATCCGCCGCCGGGTGGAAGCTTGTCCTACGAGGGGGTTCTGATTTTTTCTTGTCCCCCCCCCCCAGGTGGCTGACCCAAAAGGGGACCCGGCAGAAGCAGATCAACGAATGGCTGGGGATCAAGAACGAGACGGAGGAGTAAGTTTATTTTATTTGCAGCTTTCCAAGTTTTGCAGATCCTTTTTAAACAACCACCAGAAACAAATCTCTCGTATCCGACGCACTTCCCACCCGCCCTTCCACTGCATTATAGCATCCCCTTATAAAGCTGATATATCACTTAAATTTTACCTGTTAAATGCGTCTATTCTAAATGCCCAATTCTCACCAGCTGCTATACTTTTCCTTTCATTTCTATTCTTCATTGCAATTTTTCCGCAATACATTCATCATTCACAATATATACGTTAACACTTCGTGAATGGCAAGAAGGCTGTTCCTTGCCTCTGTCCAGTTCAGTTTTGCAGAGGGTCAAAGTCTTTGGAGTTTTGCATTCCCTTCCTTCCTTCCTTCCTTCCTTCCTTCCTTCCTTCCTTCCTTCCTTCCTTCCTTCCTTCCTTCCTTCCTTCCTTCCTTCTCTTCCTTCTCTTCCTTCTCTTCCTTTCCTCCTTCCTTCCTTCCTTCTTTCTCTTCCTTTTCTCCTTCCCTCCTTCCTTCTTCCTTCCTCCTTCCTTCCTTCCTTCCTTCTCTTCCTTCCTTCCTTCCTTCTCTTCCTTCCTTCCTTCCTTCCTTCTCTTCCTTCTCTTCCTTCTCTTCCTTTCCTCCCTCCCTCCCTCCCTCCCTCCCTCCCTCCCTTTCCTTCTTTCCTGCCTTCTCCATCCTTCCTTTCCCTTTCATTTTATTTTGACAAAGTAATAATCACAAATAAACAAGAATAAAAACGGGCACCCCACCACCACGACCGTTCCCTTGTAACTTTTCCATTCTTTTTCTTAACGCAACCGTGATATTATTATTTTCCCCAAACGGTCCACAAAACATTTCAATCCTTGGAAGAAGAATGTCTTCTTCCTTCGGTTCTTTCTTTAATTCTCCCTGGGGGTCTTTTGCCATCTCGACATCATATCCCATCGGCGTCGACCTAGGGAGCTTTCGGCCCCTATAGGCTGTCCCCCGTCGGAGGCAGGATACTGGGGAACGGCAGGCGGGGAGAACGGGGGCACCCAAACTGGGCCCGGAGGAGAGCCCCCCCCCCTGCTTGGCCACACCCTGCTGCAAACGCCCGTGACGTTTCTGTTCCTCCTGCAGCCACTACTCCATGATGGAGGACGAGGAGGAACTTCCGCACCACGAGGAGCGGACTTGGTACGTGGGCAAGATCAACCGCACGCAGGCCGAGGAGATGCTGGCGGGCAAGAGGGACGGGACCTTCCTCATCCGGGAGAGCAGCCAGCGAGGGTGCTACGCCTGCTCCGTCGTGTGAGTCTCGAGATCGCAGAGGCGCAGGGCAGGACACCGGGGTGTCATCCATCCCAACCCGCTTGCAACGCGCTGGTTTTTAATTGTTTTTCCGGTTTGGGAAGGGGGACAAGGGTCCCTGCTTTTATTACGTGCATGCCGGGGAGAAGTGCGGTTGCGGGATGGTGGAGTCGTGGAGCGGGACCCCGGAGGGTCATCCATCCCACCCCCTGCAACGCGTTGATTTTTAATGGCTTTTCCGGTTTTCTGATCGGAGGGCAAAAGGGGTGCCTGATTTCATGTGCATGATGATGATGATGATGATGATTTATTATTCATACCCCGCCCATCCGGCTGGGTTTCCCCAGCCACTCTGGGCAGCTCCCAACAGAACACTAAAAACAGAATAACGCATCAAACATTAAAAACTTCCCTAAACAGAACTACCTTCAGATGTCTTCTAAAAGTCAGGTAGTTGTTTATTCCCTTGACATCTGATGGGAGGGCGCCACCACCAAGAAGGCCCTCTGCCTGGTTCCCTGTAACCTCACTTCTCGCAGGGAGGGAACCACCAGAAGGCCCTTAGGACATGGACCCCAGTGTCCGGGGTGGAGATGTTCCTTCAGGTCTACTGGGTCATTGAGGGCTTTCAAGGTCAGCACCAACCCTTTGAATTGTGCTCGGAAACGTCCTGGGAGCCAGTGAAGGTCTTTCAGGACCAGGGTTACATGGTCTCTACTCCCAGTCCCCAGTCTAGCTGCCACATTCTGGATTAGTTGTAGTTTCCGGGTCACCTTCAAAGGTAGCCCCACGTAGAGTGCATTGCAGGAGTCCAAGCGGGAGATAACCAGAGCATGCACCACTCTGGCCAGACAGTGTACGGACAGGGAGGGTCTCATCCTGCGTCCCAGATGGAGCTGATAAACAGCTGCCCTGGACACAGAATTGACCTGCGCCTCCATGGACAGCTGTGAGTCCAGAATGACTCCCAGGCCGTGCACCTGGTCTTTCAGGGGCACAGTGACCCCATTCAGGACCAAGGAGTTCCCCACACCTGCCCGCCCCCCGTCCCCCCCAAAACAGTGCTTCTGTCTTGTCAGGATTCAACCTCAATCTGTTAGCCGCCACCCACCCTCCAACCGCCTCCAAACTTTCAACAAAAGAATGGAATATTCTCAGATAAATTGAAGTGGATCCAAAATGCATACCTGCCAAGTTCCTCTCTGAAAAATAAGGGACCGGACCGGAAGTAGCAGGCCGAAAGTAGCGCTGCCGCCATTTTGGAACTGGGCGGAGCATGCTCAGAAGCGACTTTTGATGCTGCTGTGCCCCGTTCCCAAATGGCCGCCGCACCAGAAGTCGCGCTGCAGCCATTTTGGAACTGGGCAGAGCAGCATCAAAAGTCGCTTCTGAGCATGCTCCGCCCAGTTCCAAAATGGCCGTTGCGCCTGAATAAACCGGGAAAAACCAAAAAATCCGTTTTTTCGGCTGGGGGCAGCTGGAAAAACGGGGGTTTCCCGGGGAAAACGGGAGACTTGGCAGCTATGCCAAAATGACTCCCAGGCTGCACACCTGGTCCTTCCGGAGAGAGAAGTTGTGCGGTTGCAGAGAGAGGAGAACCAACGCGCCAAGGGGGGATGTGTGCGAGAGAGAGAATCATAGAATTGTTGCCGGGGGCTCCTGAGGGTCATCCATCTCAACCCCGAACCAGCCCCCCCCCGCCTACAGCTTGAGACCCGCAACCCCGAAATTTAAGAGCCCCGTGAGCTCTCCGGAATGCCTCCTCGGGGATCCCGCCCCCCCCCTCTGACACTTTCCCCTTCCTGTGCCCGCCCCGCAGGGTCGACGGCGACACCAAGCACTGCGTCATCTACAAGACGGCCACGGGCTTTGGCTTCGCGGAGCCCTACAACCTCTACGCCTCGCTCAAGGAACTGGTCTTGCACTACAAACACACCTCCCTCGTGCAGCACAACGACTCGCTCAACGTCACCCTGGCGTACCCCATTTTCCCGCTGCCCCCCAGATGAAGACCGTGGCTCCAAAGGGGGAAAAAAACCCTCCCGGAAAAACTGCTTTGTACCACTGCCCCTCTTCCCCTCTCTATAGTCCCTCCCCCTTTTGCCCCCCACCCCAATATATATATATATATATATATATCAATTATTTTCCTTTGCAACAGCATTTGGGAGCTGTTAACCTTTCCAACTTCTTTCTTTCTTTCTTTTTGGTGCTAGGAATGCTTTCCACACTGGGGGGGGGGGGCGCGGAGCAGCGACTTTCCTAAAGCTTTTCGACCCCCCCCCCTAAAAAAGAACAACAACACTCCTTAACTGTGAAGGACGGGCACAGATCCTTCCTGTTTATCTTTTTTTGGCAGAGACAAATCTCGGTACTCGCTGTTCCCGTGGGGACAGCATGGTTATTTTCATTTTGGAGGGGGGCGCTCTACTTAAACACCGCTCCCCAGCCCTCCGCACTCCCCCCCCCCCGAGCCAAATGGTGTTGGGTCTCCTATGCAGAGTTTTTTTTTTCATTTCTTCTTAAATATGCAAAAAAAGAGGAAAACAAGCCCTATTGCAGCCAGCTCTGAAGTTAGGCTCCTACTTTGCAAGTTATTTTACCAGCAGGGAAATAGATCCTAACCAACGTCCCCTGCAAAAAAATAATAATTCCCACTCGCTTCCGTGTCTCCGCCTCGGTTTGCCACGGTTGTAAAATGGGCGCGGGTTTTGCGTCCCCCGTGAGGCTTCCCGCCTCCCCGAAACCCAGCTGCGCCCCGGTTCTAGTGCCAGGAAAAAATCTGGGGTGCCCTTTGGGGTCCTCAGAGCACCCCTTCTCTCCTTTACGCGTAAAGCCATTGGTTGCCCCCCCCCAAGCTAAGAGGGGCGGATAACGGGGGGTAACGGGAACAAGCCAATCTCTCCCCTTCCTAAAATTGGGGTTCTTGTTTGCACGCCCCAAGTGTGTCTGCTCTCTGCACCCCAAAGCCTGGAGCGGGTGGGCTTGCAAAATCCTTTTTTTCTCACCCCCCCCCCAAAAAAGAGCCATTTGAACACTACAAATCTCCCCCTCCCCCCTTGTGTAACATGGTTTGTGTTGTGTTTTGGGTGTGCAACAGACCTTTTCGGGTCCGCGATTCGAACCCTTTTTGTCTTCCTAGCAGGAAACCCCTTGGGATCTCTCCCCCCCCCCAAGAAATGCTCTCTTCCTCCCCTCAAAAAAAGAAAATCCATATTTTTGCACCCTACAAAATGTGTGTATGTGTGTGTGTGTGTGTGAGCTAGGGTTATAACTTTTTGACAACCTCGCAGCTCAGTCGGTCGAACTTTTGCCTAAAAACATGCCGTCTTGCCATTTCTAAATCTTTGGGGGAAAGGTCACTTCTCGAAATCAACAAATCTATTTTTGCCTAAGGGACTGTATAAATGCATTGTGTAATGTTTCCATAGCACGGGTTATGCTACAGACAAAATAGAGCTTGCTAATTTTATTTTATTTTCTATTTCGGAGCTTGCAAACTTTCTAATACTTGTGGATTGTTTTGCACATTGCACATCCCTTATTGCTTGTCTTTGTTTTCTGCCGCAAACACCATCGAGGTCCCACAACCCTTGAATTGTACTTTTACAGGGCGATTTTTTTTTATTCAATCCATCAATAGCCTTTATTAGGCATAACAGACCCGACGATTTCAGAACAGACATTGTGAATAAAATATTTAAATTATAAATTCATCGAGGTAAAATATGTGTTAATCGAAACAATATCTCAATTCCACATTACTATTTGATAAAGATCCCCTAATCCTCTTTATAGTGGCTTAATCTTTCTGCGTGGACTGAGCATAAAAACTCCGCCACTATTAAAGCGATTTTTATCGTTACTGTCCGATAATAATATTTGAAGAGTTGGCAATGTAGAGGTTGATGTATCCATTTGTAAAGCATTTAACAATCGTTCTCGGCTGTTTCAGGCAGCTGGGAAAAGTTTGAAACTGTTCTGTGAAGTTTTTGAAAGTGCGGGTACTTATACGTAGCAACCTGACTCCAACTTTTCCTTTCGGGGTGACCGTTTTGGGCAAATAATTAGTCCCCTTTTCAGTGTTTTTAAGCAAAAGTTCATCCCTTTAAGCTACAGGAAATCGGTATTTTGGAGAGGAGGGGAGAAAGTCAAAAAGTTATAACCCGAGTGTGCATCTCAATAGTCGTTTACAAAAGTTCCCCCCCAGTTGCAATAAACTTTTCCCCTTCCTAGGTTGTACACAGATATGCAATATAACATTTTGACACACCCCAAATCCCCACTTCCTGCCTCCGCCATCATCAATTTTGGATGTTTAAGTGGGTCTTTTCTTAATTATAACTGCCCCCGCCGAAGCTTCAAACAAACGAGAAAGTTCATTCGAGAAGATCATTGTATTTGTGTCTGAGATTTGTTACTGTAAGATACATAGATTTAAAAAAAATAGGGAGGGGAGAATTATTTAAAAGCAAAGTTTTGTACGGTACTTTAAAAAAAAATGAAATTAAAAGGTGTTCATGCAAAACGTGGCTTTGGGGCCAGTTGTTTGGTGCGTCACGGCTATTTCCGTCCTCCGCGGCCGACTCGTGCGTGAAGGCGAGACGGAAGAAACATAGTTTTGTAATGAATTGCAGAATTAAGGGCGGGAAGGTACCCCCAATGGTCATCTAGTCCAGCCCCCTTTTGGCAAAACGGGACTCGAACCAGCAAATCTCTGTGGGTCACTACTCTGAATTCTGGAGCTCGTGGCGGGTTTATTGTGCCTTTTATCGCGTTTATTTGCCCCTTTCTCTAATGCAAAGAGCTCAAGGCGTCTTGCGTGGCTCTCCCCTTACCTCTGTTTTTAGCCTTACGGCAACCTTGCAAGGTAGGCCGGGAGGGGGTGGCTGGCCCACGCTTCCTCGCCAAGCAGGAATTCGAACCTGGGTCCTTGTCTAATCCCCAAAGTGGCCCTGCAAGGAGGGAGGTTGGGCTGAAGGAGGGACAACCAAGGTGCTCGCTGGCCAAGGGCGAGGATTCAAACCCAAGTCCCAGTCCAACACTCGGCTCTGACCTTGAGCAGCGACACCCGTGTTGGCGGGGCTGGACTGGATGACCCCCAGGCTCCCAGCTGTACAGCCCTGTGGTTTTTCAATCCATCGCCAGAGGGTGATCTGGAACCGACTAGACCTCAGGGTATGGAGCTGGGTATGTTTAGCCTGGAGAAGAGAAGGTTAAGTGGTGATATGATAGCCATGTTCAAATATATGAAAGGATGTCATATGGAGGAGGGAGAAAGATTGTTTTCTGCTGCTCCAGAGAAGCGGACACGGAGCAATGGATTCAAACTACAAGAAAGAAGATTCCACCTCAACATTAGGAAGAACTTCCTGACAGTAAGAGCTGTTGGGCAGTGGAATTTGCTGCCAAGAAGTGTGGGGGTGGAGTCTCCTTCTTTAGAGGTCTTTAAGCAGAGGCTCGACGGCCATCTGTCAGGAATGCTTTGATGGTGTTTCCTGCTTGGCAGGGGGTTGGACTGGATGGCCCTTGTGGTCTCTTCCAACTCTAGGATTCTATGACCTGTTGGGAGAATTTTCGTGGCGGAAAATTAAAGGGATATAAAGGTAAGACATTTTTGTTTTTATTGCATTTACTAGAACCAGCGTTTTAAGGAACAGAATCTCTTGAGAAGGGAGAAGAGAAAGAGTGAGTTTTCCCCCCCCCGGAAAAGAGAAGTGATACTCTTGGGTCTTAATTTGGGCACGAGGGGATTGGCAGTTCCCTTTTTTTGTGTAGGTGGCTAAGCCTGGCTGGCTTTGAACCATCTGCACCAGGGATTTCAAGAGGTAGAAAGGATACAACCCTGTCCAAACCAGGGAGGGGAGCAAATCAAAGTTGCATTTTCAGCTGAATTTGGGGGGAGCATCGGTTGCCCGGAGCTATTTCAACGGCTTTCGTTCAACGTGCTCCTTGCAAACAGCCAAAAGCCTGTGGGCCGGATTCAGAAGGCGATTGGGCCGGATCTGGCCCACGGGCCTTAGGTTTCCTACCTCTGCTTTAGGGCAAGGATAGGCAACGAAGAGTCGGAAACGACTAAACAACAAAAACAGGCAACCTAAGGCCCAGGGGCCGGATCCGGCCCAATCACCTTCTGAATCGGGCCCGCAGACAGTCCAGGAATCGGCGTGTTTTCACATGAGTAGAATGTGTCCTTTAATTTAAAATGCATCTTGGGATTATTTGTGGGGCATAGGAATTCGTTCATTTCCCCCCAAGAAATATAGTCTGGAACCCCCGCAAGGTGTGAGGGACGGCGGACCGGCCCCTGGCTGAAAAGGGTTGCTGACCCCTGCTTAATAATTATTATTTTTTTATTTATACCCCGCCCATCTGGCTGGGTTTCCCCAGCCACTCTGGGCGGCTTACAAGAGAAAAATGAAATAAAACCATTAAACATTAAAAGCCTCCCTAAACAGGGCTGCCTTCGGATGTCTTCTAAAAATCTAGTTACAGGTAGGTAGCCGTGTATCTGAAGAAGTGTGCATGCACACGAAAGCTCATACCAAAATATAAACTTAGTTGGTCTTTAAGGTGCTACTGAAGGAATTTTTTTATTTTGCTTCTAAAAATCTGGTAGCTCTTTTCCTCTTTGACATCTGATGGGAAGGCAGTTGTTCATCTCCCTGACCTCCGATGGAAGGGTGTTCCACAGGGCGGGAGCCACTACCGAGAAGGCCCTCTGCCTGGTTCCCTGTAACCTGACTTCTTGCAGGGAGGGAACTGCCAGAAGGCCCTCGGCGCTGACCTCAGTGTCCGGGCAGAACGATGGGGGTGGAGACGCTCCTTCAGGTATACTGGACCGAGGCCATTTAGGGCTTTCAAGGTCAGCACCAACACTTTGAATTGTGCTCAGAAACGTACTGGGAGCCAATATAGGTCTTTCAAGACTGGTGTTATGTGGTCTCGGCGGCCGCTCCCAGTCCCCAGTCTAGCTACCGCATTCTGGATTAATTGCAGTTTCCAGGTCACCTTCAAAGGTAGCCCCACGTAGAGCGCATTGCAGTAGTCCAAGCGGGAGATAACTAGAGCATGCACCACTCTGGCCAGACAGTCTGCGGGCAGGGAGGGTCTCATCCTGCATCCCAGATGGAGCTGCTTTAGGGTGCATGGTTTTGTTTTCGCAGGTAAGGCGCACCTGAGCATGGGATGGAGAGGCTTGCAACATCGACCGCCCAGCAAATCTCGCTTCTGCCTTAGTCAGAGCTTTGGTTCTGAGGCCAAGCAGGCAGGTCTGTGTCTTTCCTGTGCCTCCTCCTTCCAGCTCTCTGACTCCACCCTGGCTCCTGTTTTCCTGCCTAGCAGCTGGGTGAGGGGGCGGAAGGAAAAAGCCCCACCCATAAGCCCATGGGGGTGGGGGCCCTCACTTAGTTCCAGCTCCTGCAACCTGGTTTAGAGGGTGCTGATGACGACAGACATTGAGGTCATCGAAAAACTTGTCCGACTGGTTCAGAATCCTCGAGATGATGCTAACCCTTGCTGGGTTCAAGACCCCAATAATTGGGAGGGACTCAGGGGGGGCATTGTGACAGGAATTCTAAGGTCTTATCATTGCAGTCCCTGAAAAGGCCTGATCTGATTGCCTTTTCTGGGTCGCCTGGCCATTCCTTGGAGATAAATCCTTAGTTCCTGAATCTCTTACACATATCGATATCACCTTAACAGATACTTGTGTTACAGGTAGGTAGCCGTGTTGGTCTGGATCGAAGTAAAATAAAAAAATTCCTTCAGTAGCACCTTAAAGACCAACTAAGTTTTTATTTTGGTATGAGCTTTCGTGTGCATGCACACTTCTTCAGATACTTGTGTTGTAAATGAATGTACAGGCACATGTCTGAAACAGCACAGGAAGACAGGCCTAACTGACACCATTTTGACTTTCTCTGACCAGAATCACACACACATTTCCACATGACTTATCAACTTGGGAGCCATAATCCTGTAAACTAGAGGCTCTGCCAATTGGACATTTCCCCATAAATGGTGCCAGACTGCTAGCCATCTCATTCAGAATGGAAGACTCCTCCGAACAAAAGATAGTGATCAACTTTTAGGAAACTGTTAATTTCTCTTTGTGTTTAGGAATTCACACCTGGGAGGGGTAAGAGGAGGACTAGGAGAGGTGTCAAAGGTGCTCAGATTTTTACCTTGAACCCTCCCTTTTTGTGAGGTATTGATTATGTGATAAAGTGAGGAGGAATTAAAGAACCTTTTAATGAGGGTGAAAGAGGAGAGCGCAAAATATGGTCTGAAGCTCAACATCAAAAAAACCAAGATCATGGCCACTGGTCCCATCACCTCCTGGCAAATAGAAGGGGAAGAAATGGAGGCAGTGAGAGATTTTACTTTCTTGGGCTCCTTGATCACTGCAGATGGTGACAGCAGTCACGAAATCAAAAGACGCCTGCTTCTTGGGAGAAAAGCAATGACAAACCTAGACAGCATCTTAAAAAGCAGAGACATCACCTTGCCGACAAAGGTCCGTATAGTTAAAGCTATGGTTTTCCCAGTAGTGATGTATGGAAGTGAGAGCTGGACCATAAAGAAGGCTGATCGCCGAAGAATTGATGCTTTTGAATTATGGTGCTGGAGGAGACTCTTGAGAGTCCCATGGACTGCAAGAAGATCAAACCTATCCATTCTGAAGGAAATCAGCCCTGAGTGCTCAAGGAAGGACAGATCGTGAAGCTGAGGCTCCAATACTTTGGCCACCTCATGAGAAGAGAAGAATCCTTGGAAAAGACTCTGATGTTGGGAAAGATTGAGGGCACTAGGAGAAGGGGACGACAGAGGACAAGATGGTTGGACAGTGTTCTCGAAGCTACGAACATGAGTTTGACCAAACTGCGGGAGGCAGTGCAAGACAGGAGTGCCTGGCGTGCTCTGGTCCATGGGGTCACGAAGAGTCGGACACGACTAAACGACTAAACAACAACAACAACAATTGATTATGTAGCTGTGATGTAGGAATGATGTATTTTGGGGGTGTTTCTTGGTGGTGGGAAAACTGAGAAAAGTGGAGGTTCTTTTTTGTTCTGGGTTCCTTCCTTGTTCTCCTGCGTGATGGGAAGGACCCTGTGCAACAGTAAAAATAAAAGGCTTTGCTTCTCAAAATTCTCTGGTTGGCCTCTGTTATATTCTCCGACCGATGGAGAACCCCATAACGGCAGAGTTTTGCTTATTTCACTTGCCAGGCTGTATTTACAGGGAGGCGTAAGCCCCTACAGTCCAAAGGCAATGGAAAAGCTTTTCCCATTTCCTTCCTCCTTGCAGAGAAATATTTGAGGTCAATTTGGGAGAGTCAAAATGGCTTCAGGATTGCTCTCCTGTACTACTTCCAACAAAAAGGGACACAGATGACACTGTGGTCTAAACCACTGAGCCTAGGGCTTGCCGATTGGAAGGGCGGCGGTTCGAATCCCCGGTCCCTGCTCCTGCCCACCTAGCAGTTCGTCAAAGTGCAAGTAGATAAATAGGTACCGCTCCAGCGGGAAGGTAAACGGCGTTTCCGTGTGCTGCTCTGGTTCACCAGAAGCGGCTTAGTCCTGCTGGCCACATGACCCGGAAGCTGTATGGGGACAAACGCCGGCTCCATCAGCCTATAGCAGGCATCCCCAAACTGTGGCCCTCCAGATGTTTTGGCCTACAACTCCCATGATCCCTAGCTAACAGAACCAGTGGTCAGGGAAGATGGGAATTGTAGTCCAAAACATCTGGAGGGCCAAAGTTTGGGGATGCCTGGCCTATAGAGCAAGATGAGTGCTGCAACCCCAGAGTCGTCTGTGACTGGACCTAACAGTCAGGGGTACCTTTACCTTTACTATTTTTGACACATGGTTTATACAGTATACTTAAGTATGTGTTTGCCTTGAAAATTTATGAACATTTATTTTATTAAAGGGAGAGAGAGAGAGAGAGAGAGAGAGAGAGAGAGAGAGAGAGAGAGAGAGAGAGAGAATCTTCTTATAGGAAGAAGCTTTCTTTTTTTCATTTTTAAGGAAATCAAAGTTGTGCTTTTCTTTTAGGAAATTGAAGTTTCTTGGGAAACCCTGCAAAGAAGAGGACATGAGTGCTCAGATGTACTTGCATACTTTCAATGCCTTTCAATAATATTCCTGATCTTTCCCCCTGCCTCCCCGCCCCCCCCTTGGCTATGCCCATGTGCCCAGCCCGGTTTGAAGAGCTGGGGATCTGGGGTTCATGGTGTTGTGACTTGCAAACTCCCAAGCGAAAATGGGTGCCTTATCTCTCTCCCTTTCAAGTCATGATCTGCCAGTTCCAAAGTCCAGCCTTTTGTTGTCAAGTGAAAAGGGGTTGCTCAACAGCTTTGTCAGCAGATCGGCTCTGCCTGGAGGCTTGCACAATTTCCCTTGGTGGTAGGTGGAAAATATCTGGGCCGTGTTAAATTCTTGCATCCTTGCTGGGACCTGAGGCAACCCCCCCCCCGCCTCCTTGTCAGGCTGGCAGGCAGTCCACTGTCCAATCTGAACGGGGGGGGGGGGGGGTCCGCAGAGGAGCCAATTCCTAGGAACCTCGCCCTTCCAATAAAACATTGGTGTGCATTGCCATTCAAATAGTGCGTGCATGCCATCTCATGTCATCGATTATGCGAGGTGGGTCTTATTTTATTCAAGTTGGCACCCCTGGAGGGTGACCCCACCACCACTCTCCAGGAAATTCCCACCCCCTCCATCGTTTCGCCCATGAAAATAGGGACGTCCTATTCCATCTGTCTCCTGAGAAATCTCTATGTGGGACAAGAAGCTACAGTTAGAACTGGATATGGAACAACTGATTGGTTCAAAATTGGGAAAGGAGTACGACAAGGTTGTATATTGTCTCCCTGCTTATTTAACTTATATGCAGAATTCATCATGAGAAAGGCTGGACTGGATGAATCCCAAACTAAAATTAAGATTGCCAGAAGTAATATCAACAACCTCAGATATGCTGATGACACAACCTTGATGGCAGAAAGTGAGGAGGAATTAAAGAACCTTTTAATGAGGGTGAAAGAGGAGAGCGCAAAATATGGTCTGAAGCTTAAAAACTAAGATCATGGCCACTGGTCCCATCACCTCCTGGCAAATAGAAGGGGAAGAAATGGAGGCAGTGAGAGATTTTACTTTCTTGGGCTCCATGATCACTGCAGATGGTGACAGCAGTCACGAAATTAAAAGACGCCTGCGTCTTGGGAGAAAAGCAATGACAAACCTAGACAGCATCTTAAAAAGCAGAGACATCACCTTGCCGACAAAGGTCCGTATAGTTAAAGCTGGTTTTCCCAGTAGTGATGTATGGAAGTGAGAGCTGGACCATAAAGAAGGCTGATCGCCGAAGAATTGATGCTTTTGAATTATGAATTATGGTGCTGGAGGAGACTCTTGAGAGTCCCATGGACTGCAAGAAGATCGAACCTATCCATTTCTTTCTTTGGCGATCCCTCCTAGCCGAGTAAGATTGTCTTCCATGGACACGGTATTTCCCCTGGAAAATACCGTAGGGACACTTGGAAAGTTGTTGTTGCTTTGAAACAGGCGCGCGCACAGTGGTCTTTCCTCTAAATCTCCCGGTCTGGGGCTTTCCAAGAGTCCGGCTCCTCCTCCTCTGGAGCAGCTCAGGGGCCGGCTGACTCACACCCGGAGCAGCAACCGCAGGAGAAGAAGACGAACGGGTTGTGAGGAGGAGGAAGAAGAGGGAAAGGGCGGAGCCGACAAAGGGTTTTTAAGAGCCGCCCGACTCGCCCCCGCCGTGCGCACTCCGCCTTGCCATTGCGCACCGCCCGGCACCTCTCCTCGCCATGGCTCCCGGCTGGCTCCTGTCGTCGATTGCCGCTTTCTGCTGCCTGGGGGTCACGGCGGGCATCGCCCTGGGGGGCGCCCCTTGCGACTACCCCCCGCACCAGTGGTGCGGCTCCAGCGAGATCGCGCTGGCTTGCAAGGTGAGGAAAGGGAAAGCGAAGGTGGCGAGAAGAAAGAAGCGCCTTCTTCTTTGCGCGCAGCCGAGTTGGCAAATCCGGAGCCACGCGGAGGGGGAGGGGTGGCCACCCACGTTGCGGGTGGGGTGGGCGGGTGGGGGCTTGGAGAGAGGAAGGGGGCTAGCAGTGGCGACGGGGGGCTACCCACATGGCTTTGTGCGACACCCCCCCCCCCACTCAGAGGAACTGATGACTCCGAATAGCTGCTGTGTGGCGCACGGGTCCTGCTTGGGGGCGGAAGGGGGGGTTCTTCCCAGGGGGGCATCACCTGGTTGGCCACTGGGGGGGGCAGGAGGCTGGACTCCGATGCGCCCCTTTTGGCCTGATACAACTGCCGCAGTGGTCTTCTTATGATTCCTAAATGGAGACCCGAGGACTATAGGGGTTGCCCACAGATTTCCCCATGAAGAGTCCGGGCATTCACAAATTTTTGGTGCCAGGGCCATGCACACTGCATGCCAGCCACAGGCACCCACGGGCGCAGGGCCAAGTTGGCACTCCTGAGTCCTGCCGTGGACAGAGGCAGTCTACCTTAAGAGTGGTGGGGAGGAAGAGTGGGTATATATGCAGTTGCTCTCGGTCTTGCCTATGCCCCTTGGGGGGCACCTCACACGGGGCTGGACTCAGTGCTGGAGGTGCTGGAGAGTCCCCCGTGCAGGGCACCAAGCCAAGGGGGCACAGAATTATCACCTTCAGGGCTTTTTTCCAGCCAGAGCTCAGTTCCAGCACCTCTCAGGGGGGGCACCATTGCCGTTATAAGAGAAAAAAAGGAAAAGGTCAAGGACCACAGAGGGGCACTGCTGACCCCCCCCACTTTATTGAGCATCATTCATCCTGATCTGTTTGCAGAGAGGTCAGAGCGATGTGCTGGGCAGATTTCATAGCCTCCTCTCCAAAGGGCAACAGCCACCCAATCCATCTCCAGCTCATTTTCTCATAACTTTCCTTACAGCAAAAAGCAAAATTTATTAAAGCAGGTTTCTTGTGCCGTAGCCTCCCTATCCCCCAAAATATTAGCTTTAGTCCTGCCGTTGACTTGGGTGGGGATGTGATTGAATTTTGCCCGGAACCAGCAAGGATCTAGATTTGGCCCCCCCAACCCCACATCTCTAGGGATGAAAGTTTGAGGTTGGGGCCCAGCATATGTGACTGAACTCCCATCTCCCAGCAGCTTCAACATGCAGCCTGGTCAATGTGAAGGTTTAAAATAGTATTTCATCAGCGTTGTAAACAAAATCTGCCCTTATTCCCTTATGGGGTACACAAGAGCCCTTACAGAGTCCTTGGTAGGTTCTCCATCGGTAGGAGAAATAACAAAGGCCAGCCAGAGAATATTGAGAAGCAAAGCAGCTAGTAAGCCTGATCTTTATTGAACTGTTGCAACAGGGTGCTCCCCTCCCAGGCAGGAGAAAGGAGGAGGACCCAGAACAAAGGTGTGCCTGCCATTATATAGACATTTTGAAATTCCCTGCCCTGGAGCTCAAGACCACCCCTCCACACACCACACACACACACACCACAGAAGGGGTGCAGCCCAAGACCACCCCCCAGATATATCATACCTACATCACAGAAAAGGCGGTCTACAACAGAAATTTGAATGTTGTTGTTTTTCCTGTCAGGTTATCTGAAAATGCCTTATCTGATTGCATTTTTCCTGGGTAGCCTGGCCATTTCTTTGAGATGGTAATTACTTAATTCCCCAGACAAAGGGAAGGTTCCCTCACCCTCCTCCCTCCTTGCAGAGAAACATTTGGTCAGCTTGGGAGTCAAAATGGTCTCAGGACTGTCTTCTTTCAATCATTTATGTATGTGTTTGCTTGTACATTTATGAACATTCATTATATATCTAAGACCTTAAAATTCTTATAACATCAGCTACTAAAGTGGATTATTTATTCCCCTACCCCTCCCTTAATCCGTGCCATGAAACAGGTTCTGTCCAGGAGTGGCTGAGCGAGCCACGGTTCTCCGAGGTTCCCGGCAAACGCTCGCTATATCATCTTCGCAACAACCCTGCAGGGTAGGCTAGGCTGAGAGATCGAGGCTCAAAGGCAGCTAGGGAGAGCTTTGTGGCTGAGCCGAAGGATCTGAGCCAAAGGTCCCGGGTTCAAACTGTTGTAAAATTTAAGCTGGTTCCTATGAACCCAGAGAAATGGATCTTGACCCAGGGAGAGCTCAAGGATCCAGGCAAGCAGACGAATTTAAGCGTCTCCTGCCCACCAAATAACAGAGACCAAACCAGGACGTACGAAGCAAGGCACTTTTATTTTAACTGTTGCAACAGGGTCCTTCCTCTCACACAGGAGAACAAGGAAGGAACCCCAAACAAAGATGTCTTGCCCTTAAAAAGAAATTTGAAATTGGTTTCAGCCCACCCCCCAGAAGCATCATCCATATGTCACAGAAGGGGTGTAGCCCAAGACCCCCCTCCCTAGATTCATCATAGGTACATCATGAAAGGGGAGGTCTGGTGGCAGTAATCTGAGCAGTCTGGACCCTGCCCCCTGCCCCCCAAAACCTAATCAACAAAATTGAGAGATATTTACATTTCCCTGTTTCCCAGCCAAGTTAATCACACCCTTTTGTCTGGCAGTCAGGTATCAGGATGCCAGGGATTATCACTTTAATTCCTGAGACAATGAGAAGGTTCCCCCCACCCCACTTCTTCCTTGCAGAGGAACACCTGGTCAGAGAGAGAGTCAAAATGGTGTCAGAAAGGCCTGTCTTCCTGTGCTGCTTCAGACATGTGCCTGTACATTCATGTACATGTTTTATGAACAATTATTATATATATATAGATATGACCTCAAAATTCTTATAACAATTCCCCATTTGGGGCTATAATTTTTCTTAAAAATTGTTGCCCCACAAAAGAATAACCAGATGTGTTGTTTTAGTACTTTGGGAGAAGCATTTCTCAAAAATGGTCTATGTATTACACTTAACAGGATGGTCCACCAATATTGACTGGAAAGTGCAGTTTGCTTGTTTACCCTTTTGTGTGTTCTCAGGTGTCAAAAGCTAGCTCTCCTCTGGTTGCACACCTCCAACGTGGCACAACAGCAACAATCCCTGGTGAATCCCCTTAGGGCTTTCATATTGACCATGTCGCCTGGCACTCACCATAGCTGCCACAGGTTTGGACATGTCATGAGAGAGATGCCTTTGCCTTGGGCTTTCTATGGGCCTTTATTATAGGCTCTGGCCTTGCACTGTAGGGAGTTGCCCAGTTGCTCTTAAAGGAAGAAAGCTACTTGCACCTTGGATACACTTGCCCAATTAGAACTGAAGCCAAATTAAAATTTATACAGCCCCATAAAACATGTCCAAATTAGTCAAATTTAACTCTAAAAGGGATCATTCCTGTTAAATCAAGACATAAATACCTTCATTTATCTGGTGTTTCATGGATCTTGGAGCTTATTCTTGGTAAAATGAGTAAAAACAAATTTAAAAAATGTGTAGAGAAGGTTGGCACACTGCAGAGTGCCAGGTGGGACAAGAAAATGTGGTCATAAGTTGATCTAATCTAAATACTGAACTATGCAATATCCTGATCCTTTAAAAGGCATACAATGCATGGCAATAATACAAAAAAAAAAACATTGGGACACTATACATTTTTTTTTTAAAAAAAAACCCAACAATTAAACACAAAATTGGTTCACCTCCCCCTCCTTGTGGAAATAACATACTGTCAGACATAGTTCAATGTTTCTGTCGAATATCACGCAACATAAGACCTAATAATTATATATCAGTTGTATGTCTTGAGGCCATCATGATCTTGAGACAATTCCGGCTGCTTTTAAATCCTAGGGCACAGAGTCTTGAGGTCAAGGAGAGAGAATGTCCTTGCAATTCACTTTCCCCCTTTGTCCCAAAGTCATTTGACACATTTCAGTATTCCTATATAACACATAATGCACAAAACCTTCAAATTATTAATTATACGCCATTTGTATATCTTGAGGCAATCAGGTGAACTTGAGATAATTCTTGCTGCTTTTGCATGTATCTCCAACAAGGGGGTTTTCTTGTCTGCCTTCGAGTCACTGGGAGGAAGTTAACAGTACTTCTATAACAGCACTTCTAAACCTTGCTGAAACGTTATAGCTTTCTAGGTCCTCCTTCTTAGGTTGTGATCAAAGAGATAAAATGTCAATTTGGTTTCCTGTAAAACATCCTTTTGAAAATAGGCCTGCAGGGGGTTGGGGCCTGAAGATATAATTAGTTAAAAAATAATAGTGATAAATAGTCAAGAAAGGGGAGAATATTCTAGAAATTTCTTCTTGGGGAGCTGCAAATAATATAAGATCATAGTTATTTAATTACTGCTGTTATTGTCTACTCAGTCAGTTTAATTTACTTCACCTAGTTTGGCTGTGGAGGAAACAAAGGACAAAAATTTTGTTAATTAGGACACAATCGATAAGTTATTAACATTTTCCTTATGTGGTTCTGAATTCTCTTTGAGGTTCATGTATCTTGTTTGAAAGGGATTATTATTATTATTATTTACAGGAAAGAATGACTTAGATGCTACATTTGTATGTACAGAAAGAAAAAGTAGAAATACCAAAAAAAAAAGATACAAAAATAAAACAAAATAAAATTTAGATTACCACTCACACAACAATTTTTACCTGGTTATTGTTAGAATAATTTCATAGACATAATGGAAAAACTGATATAATAAATGGAAGCAGATTATTTATAAGCTAAAGAGAAGCGCCAAAGAGAAATGAAATTACTGTTTGTATCTCCTCACTCCTCACTTTTTTTTTTTTTTTTTTGCTGTGGAAGAAAAGAATTGGCAAAACACTCAATCATTGCTACATTAGAAAAGGGAGGGTTATATTAACATAGGGTAATGCTTCGGGGTGAAATGCAAATGGGAGATAAGTATCCATCCTGAGTACCTGCTAGGAAAGAAATGGAGCCTTTTGTTTGCATAGTCTGTCAACTGGTAGACAGCAATTTTCTATGAATTTCCAAGTGTGGAGGGGCTTGTTTAGGTGGCGTCCCCCCCCCCCCATTGGGAGATAATTTTGCATTAAGGTTCTGAAAGAATTTCTCCACACCCTGAATCTCAGTATTCTGCTGGAAAGGGAAAATTATTTCATGTGAAAATCAGTCAGGAAATGTTCCTAAAATGTACAGAGTTTTGCATGTTGAACTGGAATTGGCAGCTTCTAAACAGTTGATGGTTCTCAATGGTTCTTTATCTATTTATTTTTACATAAGGAAATTTAAATTTAAGTTTCATGTGCAAAGCATAACCTTGAACCTCTTAATTAATTTATAAACTACTCAAGAGACAGACTTATAGTAGTACTCTGCTATTTATACCTGTGGAAAGAATCTGGCATGTTAAGATTTTTGGAACTTGGCAACCACTTAACCTTGATGGACCAGTAACACACATGAGGTTGTTTTCCCTCAGTGGTTCAAAGCTTTACATTAAGAAATTTGAATAATATTTCATGAGCAGATTATAACCTTTTCGCCCCTTAGTTAAAACCTCATTTTTCTCCTCTATTTTCCTCTTCAAGCTGACATAGCCTCTGTGCATGTACAGAGTTCATGATTCGGCAGTCTATTGTACCATTTTTTAAAGTGCTGCACCTCTTGACAAAATTACCATCTGAATAAAGGAAGGGAAGGGGAAAGAGTAGATTTTAAAATAGGGTTAGATTTTACACAGAAACTCACTTTTCAGTGCTTACAAACACATTTTCTCTCCCTCCTTTTTGCAAGTTTGGAAAGGGTTGGAAGGGATCTTGAGTAATCTAGTCCACCCCTTCTGAAATATGGGGATCTCAACACTATCACTGCCCTTAGGATACACATACATTTGAGTACAGACGCCTGACTGGGAAGGAAACACAGGCTATGCCCTATCACGGAAGCACATGTGTGTACTAAGGGAAAAATAAGGAAGGGGAAGATTAAAAGTACCAACGTTATATAGAAGCCTTTAGCAAACCTTAAGATTGGATAAACAGTTTAAGAGGGAATTTACTTCCTTACTAAAACCATTCTGTCCATTTGAATCAAGGTTAAAGTGACTCAGATAGACATTTGCTGGCTATGGATCCTCTACTTTTAATAACATTTCCCTAGAAGGAACACCATATTCCATAGTCACATGGTGAAACATTACATACAGAGCACATGGCTCCCTTGTGACACAGACCTTAAATATTATGAGTTCACAAACAAACATTTTCAAGGTTACAATCTCCCTTTTCCCTTCCCGCTCCCCCTTTCTGTACAGAAAGGGGTAGGTATGCACATACACCCCACTTTTACTCTCTAGAGAAAGATTGGGAAATGTTCAAGACTTTCATATGTGCTTAAACTTTAACCCTTAATAGAGAAAGTGATAAAAACTTATATAATCACTCCACAAAAACAACAATTACACTCTTGTTCCAACTCTGAAAACCAATAATCTTTCCTTGCCAGAAAGCAGAGCTGGGCTGAATTTCAACCCATCACCACATCAGACACATTGCCTTTCACATAGCTCTAAAATGGGGGTTAGAAGGGACCCTGAGGTCATTTAGTCTAACCCTCTAAGATACAGGATTCACAAGATTTGAATGAAAATACCAACTTTATATAGAACCCTTTAGCAGATGAGTTTTTTTCCTTAAGAGGTGATATCAGGAGCCCAACACAATTGAAGTTAAAACTAGACTCAGATAGACAATTCCTGGCTAAGGAAGCTCTACTTTTGACAAACAATTCACCTTTATAGGAATAGCTGTTCAATTTTCCTTTAGTCAATATTCCTCTAGTCACTTGGAGGAAGACTCCCTTTTAGAGCCTCTCTCAATAACAAACATTTGCACACCTCATGAAGTGAACATTTTCAAGTTTCAAAATATTTTCAAAGCATTGAGCAAGCATTTTCAAACTTACTACTCTTATTTTCCTTCATCCTGCCCCCTCTTTTTACTTTTGGAGAGGAAAAAATGGCCTTCTACAGCCTCTTTAAAACAAACCTTTACACACTACCTCCACTCTTTTAAATATTTGCCATTGTTTTTGGGTTGATCAAGCCCTTACATAAGATTATTTAAGCAAGCTTGCCTTATTATTATATTATTTTAAACTATGCATGCTTTAAAAAAGGCAGTCTGTGGGTGTCATGGCCAAATTTTACACAAACCCCTAATTTCCTAAACCTGGATTATATCTCTCATTTACTTTAAGGGGAACAATGAACTATAGCAGACACAAGGATCAGACGCACATACACTTCACAGACAACACAGACAACATGTAACATGCAAACATATATAATTTTATACCATAACATACTTTGCAGGATTCCTCACAAAACTTTTCTCATTCAGAGTTCACCAGGGTTAATTTTAAAGCGGAGATTCACTGTATGTTAAAGGAACCTCCTGGTAGCCATTTCCCCTCATCTGGGTGGTCCATAGTAAAGCGGACCCAGTGTTTTTTTCTTACAAAGTTTTTGCAATTGGTTCCCTTCAAGCTTGTCCGCCCCGGGGATTTCGTGCCAATTTAAGAGAACGAATTGGAGTGGACTTTCATCCTCAAAGTCCTTACCGGAGCCAAGCCTCAGTTGTGCTTTGCCTCGGTTGGGAGTCTGGGAAAGGAATTCCTTAGAGTGGGTTGCACCCATTTTACTTAAGCCTTTTTATACTGCAGTTCGGGTCCCCGACCCTGTTCCTGGACACTCTTAACTTCCCGAGTCTATGACTCACCCCCACGTCCTAGTGGTGTTCCTGCCTGCCGTTCGCGTGCACTAACTACTAGGCGGCCTGGTGCAGCTAAAACCCTATTGGAACCCTCCCACTGGTCATCAATTGCCTGAGGGTTCCACAGCAACTTCCCTGCCTCTTACACACTAGACTCATATCCTACTGAACGCTTGCCTACGCAATGTCAGGTCGGAACTGAGGAATACAGAGATACAGAGTAGTAGGAAAGGAACGGGCGCACTTGCAATCTCTGGTCATGGGTCATACCTAACAAAGGTCGCCATGGCAGGGGGGCGTCTTCACCCGAAGATTAAGAGCAGAGGAATAGGAAACAGAGCTGGGATAGCCAGATTCCCAGATTGGTAGAAAAGCGACAGTTTGCTCAGACTTCTGCTCAGTTTGGCAGAAGGGAGCTGGGACAGTCTTTCTGAGCTCTGCGTTTAACGTAAAGACTGTTGCCCTGGACCTCAGTTCTACCTTGTAACTGTGCCTGGCAGCCTTGCTGCAACTAAGGTCCAAAGAGGAGAGTAGAAAAGGATAGTCCAAGTGGAGAAATAGATTTTTAGTTGCTGTGGTTCTTAGCTCACCCAAGGTGTCCCCTTTTAATACTCACGACCGATCCTTTCAGTCGAATCCCGTTGTCTCCAGCTTCCAACTGGTTCCTGAAAAAAAAACAGCCTTGTCCCTTTAAACGTTGCTTCGTCCTGGGGGTCCCGCTTGGACTCTCAATTACTACCAAGTGCCTCGGGTCCTGAGGTTGGTTTACCCCCCTGCAAAAGAGGCAAGGGCGCGCTGGGCTCCCCTTCCTCAGTGAACCCGGAGCTCAAGGCAAAACTGGGTCCCCGAAGTGGTCGCCAAATTGTTGTAAAATTTAAGCTGGTTCCTATGAACCCAGAGAAATGGATCTTGACCCAGGGAGAGCTCAAGGATCCAGGCAAGCAGACGAATTTAAGCGTCTCCTGCCCACCAAATAACAGAGACCAAACCAGGACGTACGAAGCAAGGCACTTTTATTTTAACTGTTGCAACAGGGTCCTTCCTCTCACACAGGAGAACAAGGAAGGAACCCCAAACAAAGATGTCTTGCCCTTAAAAAGAAATTTGAAATTGGTTTCAGCCCACCCCCCAGAAGCATCATCCATATGTCACAGAAGGGGTGTAGCCCAAGACCCCCCTCCCTAGATTCATCATAGGTACATCATGAAAGGGGAGGTCTGGTGGCAGTAATCTGAGCAGTCTGGACCCTGCCCCCTGCCCCCCAAAACCTAATCAACAAAATTGAGAGATATTTACATTTCCCTGTTTCCCAGCCAAGTTAATCACACCCTTTTGTCTGGCAGTCAGGTATCAGGATGCCAGGGATTATCACTTTAATTCCTGAGACAATGAGAAGGTTCCCCCCACCCCACTTCTTCCTTGCAGAGGAACACCTGGTCAGAGAGAGAGTCAAAATGGTGTCAGAAAGGCCTGTCTTCCTGTGCTGCTTCAGACATGTGCCTGTACATTCATGTACATGTTTTATGAACAATTATTATATATATATAGATATGACCTCAAAATTCTTATAACAAAACTCTGATGGTAGCTCCGGAGAGCAGCTGCCGGCCAGTGTGGGCGGTGCTGAGCTATAGATGGACCAAGGCTTGGGGTTAAGACAGCTCCCAAAATAGCAGAGGCAAAACATCTCCTCGTTGACCCAAGCCCAACGCACCTTTGCATTTGCAGTACCCTCATTTTCTCAGCATCTTTTTTTGGGGGGGGGAGCCCCAGCATGCATTTCAGAAGCCCCCCCCCTCCGGTGCTTTCACTTCCCTCTCGAAAGATGGAGGAGGAAGCTGGCCTGGCAAGGGGCCGTTGTGGTTGGGGCGACATCATTATTTATTTTATCGATTCTATCGCTGTGCCACTTTTTGTTCAAACGAAAACCAAAATGGCTTATGAAAGAAAGAAAGAAAGAATCTTTGTTTGCGTCAGCTGTTGGCCATAGCAATAAAACAACAATACGATATACAAAAGAATAAAAATAAAGAAAGTCAATGGTATAAAACACATTTTAGGGTTTTGAATGCAGACATTATTCTAACTAGGGGACCCAGGTGGCGCTGTGGGTTAAACCACTGAGCCTAGGGCTTGCTGATCAGAAGGTCGGCGGTTCGAATCCCTGCGACGGGGTGAGCTCCCGTTGCTCGGTCCCAGCTCCTGCCAACCTAGCAGTTCGAAAGGACGTCAAAATGCAAGTAGATAAATAGGAACCGCTACAGCGGGAAGGTAAACGGCGTTTCCATGTGCTGCTCTGGTTCTCCAGAAGCGGCTTTGTCATGCTGGCCACATGACCTGGAAGTTGTACGCCGGCTCCCTCGGCCAATAATGTGAGATGAGCGCGCAACCCCAGAGTCGCCCGCGACTGGACCTAATGGTCAGGGGTCCCTTTACCTTTACCTTATTCTAACTGCCCCAGCTAAAAACCCTTGCCGCCTTTGCTGTCCCCTGCTCATCTCAATCTGCCAAGAGAAAGGACACTTTGGCAGTAGCTGGGCAAGCCGGAATGGACGGAAGGTAAAAATAACATAATGGAACGCCACCAACAGAAGCATAAACCATATAGAATACTTGGCAAATCGTCAGTAAAGAGATCCCAAATCCCAAATAAAACAAGACATGAGCTGAGATTGTCCTTCTGCCACCCAGTCGCCCCGTTCTGCATCGCCCCCCCTCCCCGTCTCTCAGACCCAGTGCCGGATTTACGTATAAGCTAAACAAGCTATAGCTTCGGGCCCCACTCTCTTGGAGGCCCCCCAAAAATGTAAAAGGAAAAAAACCTGGATGTCCATTTCCAAAATATATGATAAAAAGCAAATAAAATAAAACCTACATCCAGCAACAGTGTTTTGTGTTGTGGAGGCTCCTAGGATGTAATAATAATAATAATAATAATAATAATTTTATTTATACCCCGCCCTTCCCAGTCGAGACCAGGCTCAGGGCGGTTAACAATAAAAATATCAAAACAAGCATAAAAGAAACAATTCAATTAAAATACAGATTAAATACAATGTTAAAATTCAATTTTAAAATTTGGAATCTTACAAGTGCAACCTCATTTAAATATCTGTAGGATAACACCTTAGGGGAGGGTAACACCGGGGTCAGACTGCATCAGTCCAAAGGCCAAGCGGAATAGCTCCGTCTTGCAGGCCCTACGAAAAGATGACAACTCCCGCTGAGCCCTAGTCTCCTGAGAGAGCGCGTTCCACCAGGTCGGGGCCAGTACTGAGAAGGCCCTGGTCCTGGTCGAGGCCAGCCTAACTGCCTTGTGACTCGGGATCTCCAGTATGTTATTATTTGTGGACCTTAATGTCCTCTGTGGGGCATACCGGGAGAGGCGGATGTAAGTCAAATATCACCGGTTTGCTCATTTTTATATATAGGGTGCCTACATTCTCCCTGGACTGGCTATGTGGCCACATGGGCAAATGGCTTTCGACACCTATTAGGTGACCATCTAGCAGGCATGGCCAAACTTGGCCCTCCAGCTGTTTTGGGACTACAATTCCCATCATCCCTGACCACTGATCCTGTTAGCTAGGGATGATGGGAGTTGTAGTCCCGAAACAGCTGGCGGGCCAAGTTTGGCCATGCTTGCCATATAGCATATATTCAACACAAAAAAACAGTGACCATTTGTTGTTGACAAAGGACAGCTGGACATAGAAAGGGCCCCATTCCCTTCAGGAGCCGAGGGCCTCTCCATCCTAAATCTGGCCTTGCTCCTGACTCAATGATTCAGCAGGTATCGCTGAATTCTTCCATCTTTGTGTGTACAAAGTCTTTCCGCGGTGATCGTGTATCGAAATCATGTTCCGTAGCCTTCTCTAATTGTAGATCCATCTCGACAGGAAGGGCTCTGGTTTCGGTGGATCATTGGGTGCACGTATTTGTATTATTATTATTATTATTATTATTATTATTATTATTATTTATACCCCGCCCATCTGGCTGGTCTTTGCCGGCCACTCTGGGTGGCTTCCAACAAATACAAAATATAAATTAAAATATCACAGATTAAAAACTTCCCTAAACAGGGCTGCCTTTAGGGGTTTTCTAAATGTCAGGTAGTTGTTCATCTCCCTGACCTCCGATGGAAGGGCGTTCCACAGGGCGGGCGCCACTACCGAGAAGGCTCTCTGCCTAGTTCCCTGCAACTTGGCTTCTCGCAACGAGGGAACCGCCAAAAGGCCCTCGGTGCTGGACCTCAGTGTCCGGACAGAACGATGGAGGTGGAGACGCTCCTTCAGGTATACTGGACCTTTGAGGCCATTTAGGGCTTTCAAGGTCAGCACCAACACTTTGAATTGTGCTCGGAAATATACTGGGAGCCAGTGTAGATTTCTCAGGATCGGTTTTATGTGGTCCCGGCAGCCACTCCCAGTCACCAGTCCAGATGCTGAATTCTGGATTAATTGCAGTTTCTGGGTCACCTTCAAAGGCTGCCCCACGTAGAGCGCATTGCAGTAGTCCAAGCGGGAGATAACCAGAGCATGCACCACTCTGGTGAGACAGTCCGTGGGCAGGTAGGGTCTCATCCTGCATACCAGAGGGAGCTGGCAGACAGCCGCCCTGGACACAGAATTGACCTGCGCCTCCATGGACAGCTGGGAGTCCAAAATAACTCTCAGGCTGCACACCTGGTCCTTCAGGGGCACAGTTACCCCATTCAGGACCAGGGAGTCCCCCATACCTGCCTGCCTCCTGTCCCCCACAAACAGTACTTCTGTCTTGTCAGGATTCAACCTCAATCTGTTAGCCGCCATCCATCTTCCAACCGTCTCCAGACACTCACACAGGACATTCACTGCCTTCCCTGGTTCTGATTTAAAAGAGAGGTAGAGCTGGGTGTCATCCGCATACTGATTTGTAAAGGTAAAGGGACCGCTGACCCGCGTCCCTGCACGTATCTTGAAGGTACGCTGCCCCTGCAGCTGGAGGCTTCACTGCTGTTTCCTTTCGCAGGCAGAAAAGCACTGCGCCCGGCTGAGCTCCCCCCGGAAAAAAGCAGAGCCCGTCTCCGTCAGCCTCTACTACGAGAGCCTCTGCCCCGCCTGCCGGTCCTTCCTGGTCTTCCAGCTCTTCCCTACCGCGCTTTTGGTGGGCGAAGCCATGAATATCACCCTGGTCCCTTACGGGAACGCAAAGGTCGGTCCCAATCCCCTGAGCAGCGGGGGGGGGGAAGGCTGCACCCACCCACCTTCATTTCCCCTGACGCCCGTCCTCTCTCTCTCTCCCCCTCCCTCTCTCGCAGGAGAAAAAGGGTCCCTCCAAGTGGGAATTTGAATGCCAGCATGGCCCTGATGAATGCCTGGGCAACCTGATGGAGGTGGGTACACCTATCTATCTCTGGGACGTGAGAAGTATGAAACTCCCCCCCCCTCTGCTCTAACCCTTACCCCCTGCTCCCCGCAGGCCTGCCTCATCCACCTGCTCGGCGACGAGGGGAGCTACTTACCTCTCATCTTCTGCATGGAGTCAGGCGCCAGCGTCACCCAGAATTTGGAAACGGTACGTCCCCCAAATTCCTTCCTGCGGCAACCCGCCTCGCAGGGGCGGCGGGGTCTCCGGTTTGGGGGCAAGTTTGGGGAAGAAGGGGGATAACCGGGCCTCGCCTCTCTCTCTCTCTCTCTCTCCCCATCCTCTGATCTCTCCAGTGCATGAAGTTGTACCCGCCGAGAGAGGTCTCCCTTGCCAACGTCACGTCTTGTGTGAGCGGAGACCTGGGCAATAAGCTTATGCACCAAAACGCGCAGCTCACCGATGCTCTCCGCCCACCCCACAAATATGTGCCCTGGATCGCTGTCAACGGGGTAAGTCCTGGCCGGAGATGCCCTGGTAGCATCCGCCCAAATTGGTACCCGCTTCGGGCGGCGCAGGCCCCGAGTTCGAGTCTCGCTCCACCCGCAGATTTAAAAGCCAGCGCTGAAAGCCAGCAACCCGCTTTGCAGGCAGGAGGCCCGTTGGTTTCAGATAATCGTTGCGACCCCCTGCCTTCCAAATAAATCAATTTAATTTTCAATGATTGAAATCCGATAAGAGGCACATTTTATCAATGTCAAATTACAATTCCCATCCAAATGTAGATCAATTATACAGCCAATTATATATTTTTAGTGACTTGAGGTGTGCTGGGTTTCTTAATTTCCGAAATCTTCGTTAATCCAATTGCATTCAGCCCTGATCTTTAGTCCCTTATCAACAGCTACAAATTTCTTGACTTCCGTTCATGCTGAGATATTTAATAATAATAAAATAATAAATTTCCCCAAAAAGAGTTGCGTTGTGACCCCCAAATTGCAGGGGGTTGGGCTGGATGACCTTCGGGGAACCCTTTCGGGTGGTTCTAGGAACATAAGCCCATCTTTATTTAGCTTTAGAGTTTGGACCCGGGAGAGACCCGAGTTTGAATCGCCGCTCACCTGAAGGTCACTGCGGCCAGTCTCTCTCCCTTGCCTACTTTGCAGGGTTGTGGTGAAGATAAAAAGGGGGGAAGCGGGACAGAAAAGTGAGGGAAGGTTGGGGTGCGAATTGAATCCCTCCCGGCCTAGTCTCCTTGTGGCGATAAAAGGAGAAGAGGGGGATTCGCACCCGCCGCCTTGAGTTGCGATTTCTGCATTGCCCGGGGTTGGACTAGAGGACCTTTGGGGTTCCCCCCTTCCATCTCTAGGTCTGAAAGGGCAACAAATAAATTAAAAGAACTGGGTGGTTTTCCAGGGGTCCGTTCCTATTTCAGCAGAGCGCCCTGAGTTTTCTGTCACAGGGGAGGGATTAAGGGGGGCCCCCCGCATCGCCTGCCCCACTGATTTCCTTCTTATTCCGCCCCCCCAACCCCAGAACCACACGGAAGAACTCCAGGGTGAAGCGCAATCCAACCTCCTGGGTGTCGTCTGTAAGCTGTATAAGGCAAGTGCTTGTCGAATGATAATAATAATAATAATAATAATAATAATAATAATAATAATAATTATACTCCACCCATTTGGCTAGGTGTCTCCCATCTCTTTCCCCTCCAGAGGGCCACTCCTAGCTGTGGGTCGTCGTTGCCCTCCCACAATGGATTTGGGACAGTGTGGGGAGGGCCAAGGATCCACTTTGGGGGTGGGTCACTTTCCCCTGCCTCTTTTGTTTTTGCTTTAATCCCCCCCTTTTAATTTTCAAATTAAATTTCCAATAGTTCCACATACAATTTTTGTTTTTGCTTTAATTTACCCCCCTTTAATTTTTAAATTAAATTTCCAGAAATTCCATATACAATATTTTTTGCTTTAATTCCCCCCTTTAATTTTAAAATTAAATTTCCAGAAATTCCACATACAATTTTTTTTTGCTTTCATTTCCTCCCCTTTAATTTTAAAATTAAATTTCCAGAAATTCCACATATAATTCCACATACAATTTTTTTGGTTTCATTTTACAATTCAATTTTTAGAATATACATTTTTTTTTTTTTGCTTTAACTCCCCCCCCCCTGAATTTTAAAATTAAATTTCCGGAAATTCCACGTACAATTCCAATGCACTTTTTAAAATAGAAAATAAATTCTTTTGCATTATTTACTATTCCCATCCCATTTACTGTGATAGGTGAAACTCGGAAAATTAGAATACCGTCGAAAAGTGCATTTAGTTCAGGAATGCAACTTACTATTTTTAAATTTTCCTTTTAATTTTTACAAATGCTTTCTTTTGGAAATTCCACAGTAAGAAAACAAATAGTTACAAAAATACAAAAATAAACATCGCTATGACATTTCATTAATGACATTCCATTTATAATTGACCCGCCTAACGACAAATAATTACAATGACAACAAATAAAGGCTTGAAATATCTTGCTTTGCATGTCATGCATCTATCTCATATATTGGTTTCTCCTTTTAAGTTGCGTTACTGAAATAAATGCACTTTTCGACGATATTCTAATTTTCCGAGTTTCACCTGTATATCCGCCCCCCCCCCCACTTTGCGGAACCCTGGTCTCCCCTCTTTTTATATCCCCTAATCCCGTCGCAATGGCCTCTTAGGCTGAGGATGCCCTATAACAGGCACCTCCAAACTTCGGCCCTCCAGATGTTTTGGACTACAATTCCCATCTTCCCTGACCACTGGTCCTGTTAGCTAGGGATCATGGGAATTGTAGGCCAAAACATCTGGAGAGCCGCAGTTTGGGGATGCCTGCCCTATAAGGACCCTGTGGGGGGGGGTGCCACAGAGAGAGAGAGAGACAGAGATGGGGGAGAGAAAGGGGGAAATGATGGGGCAGAAAGGAAACTATGTGCTAGGCTGCCTCTTAGGGCCATGGGTTCGAATCCTACTTTGGGCAAAAAGATCCCTGCATTTGCAGGTGGCTGGAATAGATGTCCCCCTGGGGGTCCCTCTGCGATTTTATTATTTATTTCCCCCCTTCTGTCCCTGCAGGGAGAGCAGCCTCCCGCCTGCCAGCACAAAGGGAGCTCCTTGCCTGCCTCCCCGCAAGATGCCTGCTTGAAAATCTAGCTCCTCTCTCCCCACCACGCCTGTCTCTGGGGCTGGGGCTGGGGCTGTCCGTCCCCCCCCCCAAAAAAAAGGTCACACGCAACCGCGGAGCTCATCCGACCTCGAGTGGGTCGAAGGAAGCGTCTTCCCTGCCGCAATCCGGCCTGTCGTCATTCCCCCACGGAACTCCTTGCCACAAGGTCTGGAACTGAGGAGCGGCGGGGGAGGAAGAAAATAGAAGGAGCACCGCCAGGCATTTCGGGGCTCCGGAACGAGAATCGGGACCGCTTCTCCCTCCTTCCGCCATTATCGCGGACCTGATGGGCGAGAGGGAGGCGAGTTCTGATCCTACCATGCTGGAGGAAAAAAACGGACACCCTTCCCTTGTTGTAAATTGCAAAAGCAGTGCCAGGGTTTTTTGTTTTTAACCTTCTCTCCTCCCGAAATGGAAATTCTGCCTTAAAAAACAAAAACAAAAACGAAATCCAAACTGATTCGTCTCTTTTCTGGCCAAAATGCTTCCCTTGTTGTTTTTTTTTTGGGGGGGGGAGGACCAAATCCTTACCAAGATCGCAGGTGTGGGGCAAATGCTCCCAGGGGTTTTGGTTATCTAATTATTTCACAAAATTTACGCATGGTTGGGTTGCTTAAACAAGCTCGAAAGATAGATAAAGCAATAAGAGGACCAAGGAGAAAAATCAACATGGCAGTAATAATAATAGTTAATAATGACTTTATCCAATCAATCCTCTTTATTGGCATAGAGAGAATGCAAAGATATATGGATCAAAGCTCAAAAGGGGCATTTGTTCATAAAAGGAAATACTTTGAGACGGAACTATACAGACTGCGCGTCTCAAATCTTATAAAATATTTTTTTTATTTCTATGCCCCCCCCCATCAGAAAGGGTGGCCCAAGTTGCTCTAGGCGGCTCCCAACAAAATATTAAAAATGCAATAAAATATACACTACTAAAAACTTCCCCGTACAGGGCTGCCTGGAAATTAAAAATGTTTGAAAAGTTGATGTAACAAAAGGCTGAAAAATGGGACTAAGGGTCGTCTCCACTTTTTAGGCAAGCTAGCAATAATTTTCGCTGGATAAATGTTGGAAGGGATGGAATTGGATGTCCCTATTTTCATGGGACAAATGTTGGAGGGGATGGAATCCGAGTCTGCTGTGGGCTGATCCTGCAGCCGGACTCTCCCTATGTTCTCACGCCACCCGCCTCTGGCCTTCCTCCCTCACCCACGCAAGAGTCGTCGTCCTCCTCCCCCCCCCACTCCTCTCTCTTGTCCTGCAAAGAAAGTGGCGTCAATAATTTGGCTTTTCCGGGAGAGACTTCCTTCCTGCGCAGTTTCCTGCTGTTTAATGGAGCGTGTGGGGAAATGGAGAGCAAAGGCCGTATGAAAAAGGAACAGGCTTCATCCTGGGTGGGGGCGCTACGAGTGCCGCCCCTGGGGCTTTGGGGGGCATGATCACCCCTCTGTGATGGGGTCTCGGGGGCCATATCCAGTGAGCAGGAAGGGGCCAGCAACCGTGCAAAAAAGGGAGAAGAGGAGCTTGTTAGAGGAGCTTTATTTCACCCCCTACTCGCAGTTAAAGATACACAGGCAGGCAGCCTCAATGGTGCCCCCCTGGAGGCTTAACCCGGGGCAAAACACCCAACTAGCCCCCCTCCCTGTAGCTATTGTTTCTGCTTGGCCACCTCTTCTTTTTTGAAATCATTTTTATTTGATTTTTTCCAATACAATGTTATAAAAACCCAAATTGTGTGTGTGTGTGTGTGTGTGTCCGTCCATATACAGAGATTTCTCCGAATCTCAGGACTTCCCATCCCCCCTTCCCCAGAGTCCCAATTTAAAACTGCATCTTCTTCCAAACTCTACAGGTATAACTTCTATGTCAATCCGTATTTCCCATGATAATTGTTACACTACCTAAATCTGGAACTGACCACATATGAAAACAGGTGCCTTCTTTTTCTCTACATTTCTGGCAGGTATTTGTACATTTTTGCCAACTTTGTAGGAGTCAAATACCACTGGTACATCATCTTCAAATACTTTTCTTTCAGTGTACAACACGTCTGCACGACTTTTTGCCCCCCCCCTCCAGTGGGCCCTCCCAGTGTCCCTCTTTTCCAGGGACAGCCCCGGATTCGGATTTATAGAAACCATCCTGGTTTTTTATTTGATCCCAGAATGTCCCACTTTGCCTTTGTTGTTGTCATTTAGTCGTGTCCGACTCTTCGTGACCCCATGGACCAGAGCACGCCAGGCACTCCTGTCTTGCACTGCCTCCCGCAGTTTGGTCAAACTCATGTTCGTAGCTTCGAGAACACTGTCCAACCATCTCGTCCTCTGTCGTCCCCTTCTCCTTGTGCCCTCCATCTTTCCCAACATCAGGGTCTTTTCCAGGGAGTCTTCTCTTCTCATGAGGTGGCCAAAGTATTGGAGCCTCAGCTTCAGGATCTGTCCTTCCAGGGAGCACTCAGGGCTGATTTCCTTCAGAATGGATAGGTTTGATCTTCTTGCAGTCCATGGGACTCTCAAGAGTCTCCTCCAGCACCATAATTCAAAAGCATCTATTCTTTGGCAATCGGCCTTCTTTATGGTCCAGCTCTCACTTCCATACATCACTACTGGGAAAACCATAGCTTTAACTATACGGACCTTTGTAGGCAAGGTGATGTCTCTGCTTTTTAAGATGCTGTCTAGGTTTGTCATTGCTTTTCTCCCAAGAAGCAGGCGTCTTTTAATTTCGTGACTGCTGTCACCATCTGCAGTGATCAAGGAGCCCAAGAAAGTAAAATATCTCACTGCCTCCATTTCTTCCCCTTCTATTTGCCAGGAGGTGATGGGACCAGTGGCCATGATCTTGGTTTCTTTTCCTTTTTTTGCCTTAGGACGTCCCTATTTCCAATGGAGAAATGTTGAAGGGGATGGAATTAGGGTGCAACCACGCACCCTAATATTATTGAAATACTAGTCCTCATTGTTGTGTTTCATGTGGAATGAATTAAACTCCTGGAGTTGGGACCACTGTTGCACAGGAGTTGATAAGTCAAAATCCAGCATGGCCCAAGCTCTGTGAGTGTGGCTTTCTCCTGATTGTAGCGCAGAGTGTTTGAGGACCAGGACATTCTCAGGGAAACCAAAATGCTTGTTTACAAAGCTATTGTACTACCAACCTTACTATATGCTTGTGAAACATGGACCACTTATAAACGCCATTTCCAACTCCTCGAAAGATTCCATCCACAATGTCTCTGAAAATTTTTACACATCACTTGGGAAGACAGGCGAAGAAATGCCAGTGTACTGGACGATGCAAAGATCACCAGTGTTGAAGTGATGATTCTTCACCATCAACTTCGTTGGACTGGCCGTGTTGTGCGGATGCCTGATAATCGTCTTCCAAAGCAACTACTATATTCCGAACTTAAGAATGGAAAGCGTAATGCTGGTGCTCAACAAAAGAGGTTCAAAGACTCTCTCAAGGCTAATGTAGTATAAACACTGAAAACTGGGAAACACTGGCCTGCGAGCACTCCAGTTGGAGAACAGCCTTGACCAAAGGTGTCATGGGCTTTGAAGACACTCGAACTCAGGACGCAAGGGAGAAACGTGCTAAGAGGAAGGAACGCTTGGCAAATCCACACCGTGATCAACTCCCTCCCATAAACCTATGTCCCCACTGTGGAAGGATGTGTGGATCCAGAATTGGCCTCCATAGTCACTTACGGACTCATTGTTAAGACCGTGTTTATGGAAGACAATCGTACTTGACTACGAGGGATCGCCAAAGAAGAAGATAAGTCTGCCCCGTGTTGGACAGCCAGCTGCTTTAATAATAATAATAATAATAATAATAATAATAATAATAATAATAATATTGACCCCTCATCCTCTGCCCGTGTTGCAACCCTCTGGCTGCAGTTCCCACCATCTGCCAGCAAGAGGCAACAGAGAGCCATCAAAGCCTCAGGGAAATATGGATTTTTACCCAGAACCCATATACATTGTGTGTGTGTGTGTGTGTGTGTGTGTGTGTGTGTGTGTGCATTTTTTGTACGTGTGTGTCAGGCAGGAATGCTGGGCAATTTTTTTGGGAAACCTGCATGCTCCTTCCATCTTTTCTGCCTCCTGCCGTTGGTCTGCAGGTGTAAATAATTGCATTATTATTGCGGTTTTTTTATTATATGATTTCATATGACTCCTCCTCCCCAGAAAAGGGACTTGAGGCAGCTGGCAAATAAAGCACAGGAAGCAGTGATTTAAAAAGCAATTAAACGTTCAGGCCTAGGATTGGAAAGTTGGGAGGGACCCCCAAAGGTCCTCTAGTCCAACCCCCCTCAAGCCCACGACCCTGAGATGAAGCGGGACATGAAGGCTGGCAACGCCCGCCCTGCAGTGTGGGACTCCTTTGCAAACGGTTGCAGAGCCTGGAGACAACAGGCCTGCCAGGCAGGATGATGCCATAATGGTCGCCCCGACACAACTGTAGGAATGGTCAGGGAGTTCAGGAGAGGATATATTGTTTATTAATATCCTTCCTAACGTGCGCTAGCAAGTTCCTTCACCTAGCAGAGTTTATATTCCCCTTTCATACATGCACAGCAGATTCTTCTTCTTTGGCGATCCCTCCTAGCCGAGTAAGATTGTCTTCCATAAACACGGTCTTAACAATGAGTCCGTAAGGGATTGTGGAGGCCAGTTCTGGATTCCCACGTCCTTCCACAGTGGGGACATTGGTTTCTGGGCAGGAGTTGATCCTGGTGAGGGTTTGCCAAGTGTGCCTTCCACTTAGCACGTTTCTCCCTTGCGTCCTGAGTTCGAGTGTCTTCAAAGCCCATGCCACCTTTGGGAAAGGCTGTTCTTCAACTGCAGCACTCGCATACCAGTGTTTCCCAGTTGTTGGTGTTTATACTACATTTCTTTAGATTTGCCTTGAGAGAGTCTTTGAACCTCTTTTGTTGACCACCAGCATTACGCTTTCCATTTCTAAGTTCGGAATAGAGTACCAGTAGTTGCTCTGGAAGACAATCATCAGGCATCCGCACAACATGACCAGTCCAACAAAGTTGATGTTGAAGAACCATTGCTTCAACATTGGTGATCTTTGCTTCTTCCAGGACACTGATATTAGTCCACCTGTCTTCCCAAGTGATGTGTAAAAATTTTCAGAGACCCTGTTGATGGAATCTTTTGAGGAGTTTGAGATGGCGTTTATAAGTGGTCCATGTTTCAAAAGCATATAGCAAGGTTGGTAGTACAATAGCTTTGTAAACAAGCATTTTGGTTTCCCTGCGAATGTCCCGGTCCTCAAACACTCTGCACTTCAATCGGGAGAAAGCCGCACTCGCAGAGCTCAGGCGATGCTGGATTTTGTGTGAGCCTCTCACTTCTCCAAATTGAAATGTGTTCTAATATTTTCCTGGTAAGCAGGGGAATAGGAAGATAGGGGCGGTAGGGGCGGGCCGCCCCGAGAGGCGGGCTCCAAGGGGCGCCATCGCAGGCGCCCGCCCCACCCCCAAAATGTGCGCCCCGCCCCAGAATGCGTGTCACTCCCCTCCGGGAGGCATGGCACGCCACGGCCCTGGATTGTGCGCCCCGCCCCTCCGGGAGGTGTGCCTCGCCCCCAGAACAGGCGCCAGCTCCGCCACTGCTGGTAATGCCCCTTTGAATCCCTCCTCCCCAAAGAATAAAGACACCACAGTCTTATTCAGAAGTAAATACAGTGGCGCCTTGCAAGACGAATGCCTCGCGCAACAAAAAACTCGCAAGAACGAAAGCGTTTTGCGATCTTTTTTGTTGACTCGCAGGACTAATTTTTTTTTGGCCGTGCTTCGGAAGACAAATTGTTTTGCTTTCTTTTTTTGGCATTGATTTGTTTAAATTGGAAAACCGCAAGACGGAATTTTCGCAATACAAAACGACTCGCGGAACGAATTAATTTCGTCTTGCGAGGCATCAGTGTAAAAGAAGTTTCCTTACAGCAGGCAGAGCACAGCATGATTCCTGAAGGCAGACTTTGTTACAAATATGTACCTGTGGATCTCCCCCAGGGGTCAGCAACATTCCTTCGCATGTCTTCTCTAGGAAAACAAGGAATGTTGTCTTGACTGCTACTTATTTATCACTTCCAACAACAACCTCCTCCAATTACAGCAGGAAAGAGAGAGGGGAACTGAGAGGAGAGACAACCCAATTTCTGAAACGTCCAACCCGGTGCCCTCCAGATGTTTTGGGCTACAAATCCCATCAGTGCTAGACTGCTTGGGGATTAGGGATTCTAGAAGCTGGACCCACGGCCAACCCCACCGTGTGGGAATCCCTTGCAGACAACTGCATCACCAGGAGACGGGCGGTCAAGTCTTGTACCCACAGCAGTGACCAGAGGAGGAATGACCACTTGGAGGATAAACGTCCTGCGGTACCTTCAGCAGAACATCCAGACACCTTTGGTGGGTCTCCGATGGGGAGATGAGTCCCAGCCCTGTTTAGAGAGGCCACCGGCAGAGATGGAGCCTTCTGCATGCCAAGCAGGGGCCCCCATGGCCCTTGCCCATCCAAGGTGACGGCGTTGACATGCCGCGACTCGGTCCAGCATGCGATTCTTAGGGCCTGGCCAGCGCATCTCTTTAGCCGTAGCTCGTGTCGTCCGAAGGAAGAGGCCCGCAACTTTTCCGCAGGGTCCAGCAACTGGGAGGGAAGAGGAAATGTGCCCCAGCCCCAGGAACCAAAAGGCCCCTTTGCAAAGCAGACTCCGTCTTCTTCTCCCCGGGTTTCGGCGCGGAGCAGAGATGGTTTAATTAAAGGCGATTAAACACGCTTAGCCGGGCCGGAGAGAAATGGAAACACTTAATTAGCAGCGGGGAAGAGCTGGGGGCCAGCCGGCAGGAAGGCTGACCCCAGACCCCAGAGGAAAGGGGGTAGACGGCATCCCGTCACACCCGATCTGTACAGTTTGCAGCCTGCACAAATCCGACAAGTTGCGATATCCCTCTGAGCTTGGAGTTGGGTTGAGCTCTGCATGGATTCTAATGAGGCACAAAATCTCTCTTTCTCTCTCTCCTGGGTTTTCATAGAATAGAACTGCAAGCTGGAAGGGACCCCAAGGGTTATCTAGTCCCACCCCCTGCAACGCAGGGGTCTTTCGCCACACGTGAGACTTGAACCCCCAACCCTAAGAGCCTCACTCTCGACTGGCTGAGCTATCCCGGGTTGCTTTTGTCCGGCTTACGGGAGATTTCCGGCAAACGTTTTGTAACTTCTAGGACTTGCTACTGGGGCCCCGGATGGCCTGTTTATTACTGAGTATTTGTCTTGATTTGCTTGTGAGACGTTTACGCAGAGCTTAGACTATCATAGAATTTTAGAGTTGGAAGCATGTAATAGGACGTCCCTATTTTCATGGGAGAAATGTTGTAGGGGATGGAATAGGAATTTTAAGGGACCCAGAGCCGGATTTGGTTTGATGGTGCCCTATATATGTCCAGCCGTCCTTTGTCTGCAACAAATGGTTGCTGTTTTTTTTGTGATGAATATATGCTATATGTCTCTAGATTCAGGTAGGTAGCCGTGTTGGTCTGACGCAGTAGAAATATATTTTACACACACACACACACACACACACACACACACACTTCTTCAGATACAGAAGAAGTGTGCATGCACACGAAAGCTCATACCAAGAACAAACTTAGTTGGTCTCTAAGGTGCTACTGGACATTTTTTTTATTTTATATATACAGTATATATTTCATATGCTATATGGTAATTTATGGACCTCATAGGTATCTAAAGCCATTTGCACATCACAAAAGATGTATTTTATCAAAGTCCTTGTTGAACTGAAATACAATTAAGAAGAAGTATATTAATAGTGAAACAATTATTAAGCTCTAACTCAAAATGATTTTTGATTCATGACAAACTGAATAATGCAAACACATGGGCATTTGGCAACAGCAAAAGTTCCTTTAGAAACACAATTGACAAAGACTCATAATCTGGTCTCTAGAAACTTGCAAAAACATGAAATAATAAGAGGTGCAAACTACTAAGAATGATAAATAGCAGAATGTAGGCACCCTATATATAGAAAGGGGCAAACCAGGGATATTTTCGGGAGCAGGCTAGCAGGCGGGGCCCATTACTTACATCCTAGGAGCCTACATCCTGGTGACTGGGAGCAGCCGCCAAGACCACATAACACCGGTCTTGAAAGATCTACATTGGCTCCCAGTACGTTTCCAAGCACAGTTCAAAGTGTTGGTGCTGTCCTTTAAAGCCCTAAATGGCCTCGGTCTAGTATTCCTGAAGGAGCGTCTCCACCTCCATCGTTCTGCCCGGACACTGAGGTCCAGTACCGAAGGCCTTCTGACGGTTCCCTCATTGCGAGAAGCCAAGTTGCAGGGAACTAGGCAGAGGGCCTTCTCTGTGGTGGCGCCTGCCCTGTGGAACGCCCTCCCAACAGATGTCAAAGAGGAAAACAACTACCAGACTTTTAGAAGACATCTGAAGGCAGCCCTGCTCAGGGAGGCTTTTAATGTTTAATTGTTTTATTTCATTTTTCTGTTGTAAGCCGCCAGAGCGGCTGGGGAAACCCAGCCAGATGGGCGGGGTATAAATAATAATAATTTATTATTATTATTATTATTATTATTATTATTATTATTATTATTATATTACACAACACAAAACACTGTTACTGTAAAGGTAAAGGTAAAGGACCCCTGACCATTAAGTCCAGTCACAGGCTCTGGGGTTGCGGCGCTCATCTCGCTCTATAGGCCGAGGGAGCCGGCATTTGTCCGCAGACAGCTTCCATGTCATGTGGCCAGCATGACAAAGCCACTTCTGGTGAACCAGAGCAGCACACGGAAACGCCATTTACCTTCCCGCCGGAGCGGGACCTATTTATCTACTTGCACTTCATGCTTTCGAACTGCTAGGTGGGCAGGAGCTGGGACCGAGCAACGGGAGCTCACCCCATCGCGGGGATTCGAACCGCCAACCTTCTGATCAGCAAGCCCTAGGCTCTGTGGTTTAGACCACAGTGCCACCCACGTTGTGGTTGTATTCTATTTTTTTTTATCTTATATTTTGGAAATGTACATCCAGGTTTTTTCCCCTTTAAACTTTTTGGGGGCCCCAAAGAGAATGGGGCCCTAAGCTAGAGCTTGTTGAGCTTATACACAAATCCAGCACTGATGGGACCCCCAGCCTCTGGGGGCCCGGATCCAGTGGGGAGATTTCGATATCCTTCCTTCCGGACTTTCCCCGGAGGCGGCCGAACTCCCCAAAACTGGCGTGTCTCCGAAAGTTGCGTGCATTTTTCCTTTCCTCTCTCTGCGGATGGCACGCCGTCCCCCTGAAGAGGAAATCATGAGATCCGGACAAAGGAGGGAACATCGCTTTGAAAGGACCCCGTACGTTTGATGTGAGATAACGGGGGACACGAGATAGAAATGAGGCCAGGAATTACGTGCGTGAATTTGGGCACAGAGGCGGACGTAATGCCTGGAAATGTCTCGCGCTGCTTCACTGCGCTAATGCCCGCCGGGCCTCTCAGATCTTTTGCCGGCTGGCTCCGGGGGGGCAGCTAGCCGTTTGTTGACCATTCGGAGTGTGGCTTTCCGGATCTCCGGAGGGGGTGGAAGGAAGGCAATTTCATGCCAGGCAGAAGGACATAATCCAATCAGTCTCCCAGTGGCCTGGAAAGGCAGGAAAATTCTGCCCGGGTGTGTATGTGTGAAAAAAGGGGAAAGTTGCCGGATTCCTTGAAAAACTGCAAAGTGAACAACGCTGCATGCTGTTTGCAAAAATCCATTAACAATAACGCACAGCATTTATTTTTTTGGAAATAATTTTTATTTGATTTTGAGTCGTGTCTGACTCTTCGTGACCCTATGGACCAGAGCATGCCAGGCACTCCTGTCTTGCACTGCCTCCCGCAGTTTGGTCAAACTCATGTTCGTAGCTTTGAGAACACTGTCCAACCATCTCGTCCTCTGTCGTCCCCTTCTCCTAGTGCCCTCCATCTTTCCCAACATCAGGGTCTTTTCCAAGGATTCTTCTCTTCTCATGAGGTGGCCAAAGTCTTGGAGCCTCAGCTTCACGATCTGTCCTTCCAGTGAGCACTCAGGGCTGATTTCCTTCAGAATGGATAGGTTTGATCTTCTTGCAGTCCATGGGACTCTCAAGAGTCTCCTCCAGCACCATAATTCAAAAGCATCAATTCTTCAGCGATCAGCCTTCTTTATGGTCCAGCTCTCACTTCCATACATCACTACTGGGAAAACCATAGCTTTAACTATACGGACCTTTGTCGGCAAGGTGATGTCTCTGTTTTTTAAGATGCTGTCTAGGTTTGTCATTGCTTTTCTCCCAAGAAGCAGGCGTCTTTTAATTTCGTGACTGCTGTCACCATCTGCAGTGATCGTGGAGCCCAAGAAAGGAAAATCTCTCACTGCCTCCAATGGCTGATTCCCTTCAGGATGGAGAGGTTTGATCTTCTTGCAGTCCATGGGACTCTCAAGAGTCTCCTCCAGCACCAAAATACAATACAAAAATACATATCCATATACAGTTATACCTTGGTTTTTGAACGGCTTATTTCTCAAATGTTTTGGCTCCCAGACTCCACAAACCTGGAAGCAACTGTTCCGGTTTGTGAACTGTTTTCAGAAGCCAAACATCCAGCAGCCAACCGGAAGCCGCGCTTTGGGTTTCCGAACGTTTTGGAAGTCGGGCGGACTTCCAGAATGACTTCCAAGGTATGACTGTACAGAGATTTCTCCTAATTTCAGGACATTTCCCCCAGTCCCTCCCCGGAGTCCCATTAAAGCTGGATCTTCTTCCAAACTCTATAACTTTTATGTCAATCCATCTTTTCCATGGCAATTGTTACACTACAAGTGGAATCAAAACCCTGCCAGTGTTTCCATCTGCTTACATCAGTCTCCTAAATAACTTATAAGTTTTTCCCATTCTTTTGTAAAGTTTTTATCCTCTTGGTTCCCGAGTTTTCCGGTTAGTTTTGCCCTTTCGGTGTAGTCCATCAGCTTGGTTTGCCATTCTTCTCTGGTTGGGACTTTGTCATCCTTCAATCTCTGGGCTAGTAGTATCCGCGCGGCTGTTGTCACATACATAAAAAGAATTTTCTGATCCTTTGGTATGTCGGTATCTGTGACTCCTAATAAAAATGCTTCTTGTTTTTAAACAAAAGTTATTTTAAACATATTTTCCCCCATTTCATCATATAAAGGTAAAAGGTAAAGGGACCCCCGGCCATTAGGTCCAGTCGTGACCGACTCTGGGGTTGCGCGCTCATCTCGCATTATTGGCCGAGGGAGCCGGTGTATAGCTTCCAGGTCATGTGGCCAGCATGACAAAGCTGCTTCTGGCAAACCAGAGCAGCACACGGAAACGCCGTTTACCTTCCCGCTGTAGCGGTTCCTATTTATCTACTTGCATTTTGACGTGCTTTTGAACTGCTAGGTTGGCAGGAGCTGGGACCAAGCAACGGGAGCTCACCCCGTCACAGGGATTCGAACCGCCGACCTTCTGATCAGCAAGCCCTAGGCTCAGTGGTTTAACCACAGCGCCACCTGGGTCCCATTTCATTATATATCCTCTCCCAGAAAGCTTTTACCACCTTACAGTTCCACCACATATGAAAAAGGTTACCTTCTCTTTCTTTACATTTCTGGCAGGTATTTGTACACTTTTGCCGACTGAAGGTAAAGGTATAGAGACCCCTGACCGTTAGGTCCAGTCGCGGACGACTCTGGGATTGCGGGCCTCATCTCACTTTATTAGCCGAGGGAGCCGGCATACAGCTTCCGGGTCATGTGGCCAGCATGACAAAGCCGCTTCTGGCAAACCAGAGCAGCGCACGGAAACACCATTTACCTTCCCGCCAGAGTGATACCTATTTATCTACTTGCACTTTGACGTGCTTTCGAACTGCTAGGTTGGCAGGAGCTGGGACCGAGCAATGGGAGCTCACCTTGTCACGGGGATTCGAACCACCGACCTTCTGATTGGCAAGCCCTAAGCTCTGCAGTTTAACCCACAGCGTCACAGGCGTCCCTTTTGCCAACTTAGTAGGAGTCAAATACCACCGGTACATCATTTTATTTCATCATTTTATTTCAAAGTACAACAGGCCTGCCCAATCATCTTTCAAAGCCATCCAGCTTGGCGGATATCACTGCTTCTTGTGGCAGGGAGTTCCACAGTTCGGTTCTGCCAACAGTCAGATTATGTGGACCCACCCTCCCTACTTTACGGGAGAGGGAGAATTCGAACCCCCACCACAGGCTTCCTCCAAAGGTCATGTGCGTAGCCAGGATTATATTTGGGCAGAGAACAGCCCCTACGTCCTGTCCCAAAACCGACACACTTATCGCTCAATAATAACAATAGCAATAATAATTATTATATTTCATTTATACCCCCCCCATCTGGCTGGGTTGCCCAAGACAAAAAACATAATAAAACATTAAGCATTAATAGTACAGTTGTACCTTGGAAGTCAAACGGAATCCGTTCCGGAAGTCCGTTTGACTTCCAAGGGTTCGGAAACAAAACCCTGGCTTCTGATTGGCTGCAGGAAGCTTCTGCAGCCAATCAGAAGCCACAGAAGCCGTGTTGGACGTTCAGCTTCCAAAAACCACCTGAAAACCACAACACTCACTTCCAGGTTTTGATTGATCGGGAGCTGGTTTTCCCTGGGAGCCAAGGCGTTCGAGATCCAAGGTAAGACTGTAACAATCTGATCCAATATAAGAGTCACAATAACTTTAAAATAAACAATGTATATATCAAACAAAGCAACATTCAACAGTCCATCAGAATCTACAGTGGTCCCTTGGTTCTCAAATGCCTTGATACTCAAACAACTTGGAACCCAAACACTGCAAACCCAGAATGAAGTGTTGCGGTTTGCAAACTTTATTCAGAAGCTGAACATGCTCTGTTTTGACTTTTACGCTGAGGTCTGTCTGTTTTTGCTATTTATTTTGTGTTTGTGTTTTAGCGGCTCTTTTTTCTTTTGTGACTATGTGGAACCCAGTTCAACTACTGATTGATTGATTGATTGATTGTGTGACTGCAGTACATTGTTTCTTGCTTTCATTTTATGGATCAATAGTAAAATTCATGTTAAATGGCTGTTTTAGGGGTTGTTTTTAAAAGTCTGGAACGGATTAATCCGTTTTGCATGACTTTCTATGGGAAAGAAGCGCGCCTCGGTTTTGGAACGCTTTGATTTTGGAACAGACTCCTGGAACGGAATAAGTTTGAGAACCAAGGAACCACTGTTATCATATTCACTCTAGCAGTGAAACCAGCCACAAGGTCATCCTCTCAGGTGTGGATTTCGATGAGTTTGAGAATCAAAGGACCACTGTAATAGTAAACAGCAAATAATAATTAAACAGTTCAACCACAATACAAAGAACTACCAATCTGTAATCAATAAAAGTAACAGCAAATCGCAATGCTCAGTTCGGTTTGCCAGCTCCGTGGCTGGACTGAGCCACAACATCACCCAAGTGATCTTGGCAATTTTTCCGATTAGTTCTTCTTTTAGTTACAGGTAGGTAGCCGTGTTGGTCTGGGTCGAAGTAAAATAAAAAAATTCCTTCAGTAGCACCTTAAATACCAACTAAGTTTTTATTTTGGTATGAGCTTTCGTGTGCATGCACACTTCTTCAGAAGAAGTGCTGAAGAAGTGTGCATGCACACGAAAGCTCATACCAAAATAAAAACTTAGTTGGTATTTAAGGTGCTAATGAAGGGATTTTTTTATTTTTCTTCTTTTAGTTAAGTGTTTTTAAAAATTTACTTGATTTATTTCCATTGCCCCCACCCGAGGCTGAGCCCCTCCACCTGCCACAGCAGGGTGGGGCCTAGATTGAGTCAAGGGGGACCCGAGAGAGAACGTCAGGCGGAAAGAAGGTTCAATTTGGCCGAGGGCCCAGCGAAGGCTTCCCCCGGCCCCCGCTTTGCTGACTCGGCCGCTCCGTGAGCTGGCCAGCTTGTCATCACGTTTTGGAAGGCCTCGCCTGCGGCAGCTGGGCTACGCCAAGCACCATTCGCACCTGCAGCTCTGAGCTCATGCCCCAGCGACACCCAGGGCCTGCTCCACCCGGGTGATGGTGTGTCTGCACCCCCTCCAACATTTCTCCTGTGAAAATAGGGACGTCCTATTCCATCCCCTCCAAAGTTTCTCCCGTGAAAATAGGGACATCCTATTCCATCCTCTCCAACATTTCTCCCCTGAAAATAGGGACGTCCTATTCCATCCCCTCCAACATTTCTCCTGTGAAAATAGGGACGTCCTATTCCATCCCCTCCAACATTTCTCCCCTGAAAATAGGGACATCCTATTCCATCCTCTCCAAAATTTCTCCCGTGGAAATAGGGACGTCCTTTTCCATCCCCTCCAACATTTCTCCTGTGAAAATAGGGACGTCCTATTCCATCCCCTCCAACATTTCTCCCCTGAAAAGAGGGACATCCTATTCCATCCTCTCCAACATTTCTCCCCTGAAAATAGGGACGTCCTTTTCCATCCCCGAAGAATCGATGCTTTTGAATTATGGTGCTGGAGGAGACTCTTGAGAGTCCCATGGACTGCAAGAAGATCAAACCTCTCCATTCTGAAGGAAATCAGCCCTGAGTGATCACTGTAAGGACAGATCCTTTGGAAGGACAGATACTTTGGCCACCTCATGAGAAGAGAAGACTCCCTGGAGAAGACCCTGATGTTGGGAAAGATGGAGGGCACTAGGAGAAGGGGATGACAGAGGACGAGATGGTTGGACAGTGTTCTCGAAGCCACGAACATGAGTTTGACCAAATTGCGGGAGGCAGTGGAAGACAGGAGTGCCTGGCGTGCTCTGGTCCATGGGGTCACGAAGAGTTGGACACGACTAAACGACTCAACAACAACAACAACATTCCATCCCCTCCAACGTTTCTCCCATGAAAAGAGGGACATCCTAAAGGAAAGCGGGACATTCTGGGATCAAATCAGGAACTGGGGCGGCTTCTGTAAAACCAGGTCTGTCCCTGGGAAATAGGGACACTGTCTCAAGAAGCAACGGAGTGTGCTTCTGGGGATGAAGCCATGGACAGCACCAAAGTGGTTTCCCTGGGGCGCAAGTCCAAGCAGGGTGTCTGGGGGGTGCCAGGCTGCCCCGATGACAATATGCACCCCCTCCTGGGGTCCAAAGGAAAGCTGAGCAAGACGTTTGGCACCAGCTCGGCTGCAGGATTTGCCGGAAGGTGGCCTATCAAGTGCCACCGAACTGCTCTGAATTTGTACCGGGTTTATCCCTCAGCCCTCTAGTCCCTTGAAGATGACAGTAAGAGCTGTTCAGCAGTGGAATTTGCTACCAAGGAGTGTGGTGGAGTCTCCTTCTTTGGTTAAGGGGTGATATGATAGCCATGTTCAAATATATAAAAGGATGTCATATAGAGGAGGGAGAAAGGTTGTTTTCTGCTGCTCCAGAGAAGCGGACACGGAGCAATGGATTCAAACTACAAGAAAGAAGATTCCACCTAAACATTAGGAAGAACTTCCTGACAGTAAGAGCTGTTCGACAGTGGAATTTGCTGCCAAGGAGTGTGGTGGAGTCTCCTTCTTTGGAGGTCTTTAAGCAGAGGCTTGACAGGCATATGTCAAGAATGCTTTGATGGTGTTTCCTGCTTGGCAGGGGGTTGGACTGGATGGCCCTTGTGGTCTCTTCCAACTCTTGGATTCTATGATCTGACGTCAACCTTATCAGATTTCAAGGATATTTTTCACCTTGGGGAAAAACTAAACATAAAACCTAGGACAGATGGTACAATGCAGAGCAGAGGAGTGTGGTCTGAGGCAGGGCCGGGTTGAGGTTTGATGCGGCCCTCATCTCCTGAAGGTCATGGGGCCCTTTCTGTGTCCAGCTGTCCTTTGTCAGCCACAAATTGCCGCTGTTTTTTGTGTGGAATATATACTAGATGGTCATTGACGGACCTAATAGGTATCTCAAGCCATTTGCACATAACAATGTAGGAGCCGACACAACACAAAACACGGTTGCTGTATGTAGGTTTTATTTTATTTGTTTTTTTAATCTTATATTTTGGAAATGTACATCCAGTCCCCCCCTTTAATTTTTTTAGGGGCCCCCAAGAGAGTGGGGCCCTAAGCTAGAGCTTGTTTAGCTTATACGTAAATCCGGCACTGGTCTGAGGAGAGTCTGGAGGCCACGCCGAGAATCTGGAGGGCCACATTCGGCCCCCAATGCCCGCCCCCTCAGCTGACATATCATGAGTTTATGCCCCGAGAAAGAGGTGTATCAGAGATGCCCCCCTCCTCAGAACACTTTTTATTATTCTTTTGCTTTACGCACAACGACTAATTCCCCCCCGCGCCCCATTAAGAAATCCACAGCTTGTGCCAAATCCGGAAAACGCCGCAGAAAGGGATTTATATTTCCCTGTTTCGCAAAGCCTGGATCCAATTTTGTCCACGTGTTTTGCTAATATTGAAACCCTTGGGGGGGTGGGAAAACCGAGAGGTGGGATGGAGCCCCCACCCCCTGCCTGCATGAGGCAAGCATCCTCCCCCCCCCAGGCAGGGTCTCCCCACACCCAATTCCAGCTTTGAGGAGTTTCCATTCCCATGGAAATTGGGGGAAGAAGCCAGCCAAGACTTGGGGAGGGGGGTTCCCTTTGGGGATTCCCCCCCTCTGCCTGAGCTAATGGTTGGTATTCCGAATTATAGAAGGCATGTATTTATGATCACCTAATTCCTTGACCCACCCAGCAAGGAGGAGGAGGGGAAGGGGTCCAGATATCTCTCGCCGGAACGCATCCTGGCAACAGGCCGGGTGGAGGAGCCCGGAGCCAGCAGAGGTTCTCTGCGCCGGCTTTCTTCAACTCCCACCCAAAGCTCGCCTTTGCCTCTGGCGGTCCCAAGAAGAGCACCTCAGGACTCGAACCCACAGCAGCTCCCCCCCCCTGGCTGGGTGTTCAGAAGCAGGGCCCCATCCCTGATGGGGGGGGAGGGAGACCATAGTTTGTAGCCAACGAGAGCCATGGATTTGCCGGATTCTCTTGATGAGACAGCTGGGTCGGTGGACATCCTGGGGGAGGGAGTTCCACCGGTGAATGCAAGGCTGCGTGAAGCGTAGAAACGCAAAATTGTAGAAATGGAAGGGCCGTCCAAAATAATAATCAAGGATGGGGCTAGGCTCCCCCACTCTTTCATCACCTGTGGCAGGCCCCACTAAACCTTCTCGTAGCTGCGTTGGGCCCCAAAGTTGGGTGGAACCCGGCAGCTATTACCCCCAGCGGTCATCCAGTCCAACCCCCTGCAATGCAGGAATCTCAGCTCAAGCATCCACGACAGATGGCCACCCGACCTCTGCTTAAAAGCCTCCAAGGAAGGAGAGCCCGCCACCTTCCACCCAATGGCTGAACAGCTCTGACCGTCAGGAAGTTTTCGCTGATGTTGAGTCGGGATCTCCTTCCTTGGAGCTTGGAAGCCATGGGTTCGAATCCTGACCTCCAGGAGAAAACAAGCTGGCTCTCTCTTCCATGTGACATGGCCCTTGAGATATTGGAAGTTGGCTCTCATACCTCCTGTCAGCCTCTCCTCTTTTTCCAGGCTAAACATCCCCCAGCTCCTTCAACCGTTCCTCATCAGGCTTTGGTTCCCAGAACCTAAGGACTAGAAACCATAGCTGCCAAGTTATCCCTTTTTTTCAGGGATTTTCCATTATGCTGAATAGGCTTCCTCGCGAGAAAAGGGAAAACTTGGCAGCTATGCTAGAAACCTGTGTTGTTTTTGCAAAGCTTTAGCTAAGTGGTGGAAAAGGAGCTTCTTGCATGTGATAAGAAGAGTCTGCTGGATCAGGCCGATGGTTTTAATCTGGTATATATGGATACATCAATGTAAATATTGATGAGTGTCCATAAAAATAGCCGTACTTCTTTTAATCTGGTATGTATTGATCCTTATCAATATTGATAACTATTGATAAAAGCAGGCATGCTTCTTTAATTCTGTAATCACAATGAAAAGATACGGTACATTGCATTGGGAATGAATGTTTATTTGTCTTTCGATAACAATCAATAAAAGAAGACATATTAGTTTTAATCTGGTATATATGGATACATCAATATAAATATTGATGAGTGTCCATAAAAATAGCCGTACTTCTTTTAATCTGGTATGTACCGATCCTTATCAATGTCAATAACTACAGTGGTCTCTCAGTTCTCAAACTTAAATCCGTTCCGGAAGTCCGTTCCCAAACCAAAGCGTTCCCAAACCAAGGCACGCTTTCATGTAGAACAGGCGTCCCCAAACTGCGGCCCTCCAGATGTTTTGGCCTACAACTCACATGATCCCTAGCTGACAAGACCAGTGGTTGGGGAAGATGGGAACTGTAGTCCAAAACATCTGGAGGGCCGAAGTTTGGGGGTGTCTGCCGTAGAAAGTCATTGCAAAACAGATTAATCCATTACTGTACAGACTTTTAAAAACAACCTCTAATTGCATGCACACGAAAGCTCATACCAAAATAAAAACTTAGTTGGTCTTTAAGGTGCTACTGAAGGAATTTTTTTATTTAACCTCTAAAACAGCCATTGAACATAAATTCTACTGTCTAACGAGACCACTGATCCGTAAAATGAAAGCGATGAACAATGAACTGTACTGTAAAATAAATAAAACAGTTCTGCATCAATAAGAAACAGGCATGCTTCTTTAAATCGGATGCTCCGAGTTGGGCACGAGCTTCCCACTACAATACTGTATGAACTTTTCGTAAGCAGCATCGCTAAGAAGAGTTCTTGCAAAAAGCGTGGTTCCAAAAGTTGGAGCGGCGCTGCTTCGGGGAATCACGATTTTTACGCGCGGCACTTTTGCGCACAGAAGGAAGGAAGGAAGGAATCTCTTGGGAGAGGAGGAGGAAGGAGGGGGAAGAAGAAGAAGAAGACCCCCGATCCTGCTGAGCGGGGACCCGCGGCGTCGGTCCTGCGGGGCGCGCGCCTCCCCGGAACAAAGGGAGCGCGCGACGGAGGCGGGGCGCGGAGGCGGAGGCATCGGCGGGCCGCCCCGGGCCGAGGCGGGGCTGGAGGCGGCCGGGCAGCGGCGGAGGCGCAGGGCCGGGGCAGAGGCACTGCTGGCCGGCTTGGGGTGTCGGCGGCCTCCCGAGGGAACAAAGGGCGCCCGGCCATGCCTCCTCCTGCCCGCCGCCGACGCGCGCCCTGGACGCTGCTGCTGCCGCTGTGCAGCCTCTGCGGAATCTGCACCCCGAGTCCGGACAGGAGGTGAGCAAGCCAGTCGGAGAGCCAGCCCCCGGGGGTCCCCACGGCGCCCCGGCCCCAGGCTCCGGAGGAGCGCGCGCAGATAGAGCTGCACGCTCGCCTCCGGGAAGCCCTCGCTGCAAGAAGCGAAGGAAGCGCTCCCGAGCATGTGCAGAGAGCCCAGGGGCTCTTGAGCATGTGCAGAGTGACCTCTCGCTCGCCTCCGGGAAGCCCTCCTGCAAGAAGCAAAGGAAGCGCTCCCGAGCATGTGCAGAGAGCCCAGGGGCTCTTGAGCATGTGCAGAGTGAACTCTCGCTCGCCTCCGGGAAGCCCTCCTGCAAGAAGCAAAGGAAGCGCTCCCGAGCATGTGCAGAGAGCCTTCTTACTTGCCTCTGGGAGTCTGCGGAGAGGAATGAGCTCAGGGGGTGTTCCCGAGCATGTGCAGAGAGCCCAGGGGTTCTTGAGCATGTGCAGAGTGACCTCTCGCTTGTCTCTGGGAAGCCCTCTGCAAGCAGCAAGGGGGGCGCTCCCGAGCGTGTGCAAAGTGTGCCCAGGAGTTCCTGAGCGCCTACAGAGTGACCTTTTGCTCGCCTCCGGGAACCCAGTAGCGGACGGAGGGGGAAGAGCCAAGGGGAGTGTTCCAGAGCATGGGCAGGAAGCCGAGGGGTTCCTGAGCATGGGCAGAGAGACCTTTTCCTCTGCTCCGTGAATTGTCCGGGTGGTGGAGGGGGAAGAACCAAGGGAAGCGTTCTCAGGCATGTGCAGAGAGCCTTCTTCCTTGCCTCTGGGGGGCTGCAGAGAGGACTGAGGGGGAGTTCCCGAGCATGTGCAGAGAGCCCTCTTCCTCCTCTCCAAAATCCCACTGGGCTGATTGTGGTTGTGAGCCAAGAGGAGCATCTTCCTGCCTCAGATGCTGGGTGAAATTTGGCCGCATCCTGCCGACCCACGCAGAGGTTGAGGGTCCAGGAAATACCACCCCCCCAGGCAAAACTGCATCATGGCTGGCCCCACAGAGCCCCTAACTTTCATGCACAACATTGCACCGTTTTTTGGGGTGTGTGTGTATAATTTTGAATCCAGCTTTATGTCCCCCAACACCCTTCCTTTGCCCTAACGGGGTGTGGGAAAGGTCAGGGACCCCCCCAATATTACGACAGAATAGCTTTCCTTTTGCCCCAATCTGACGACAGCCTCTGTTTTCGCACTCGGGTCCCTGCAGCCAGCCTTCCCATTGAGGCAACCGTACAGCAGGACTGAAGGAGCTCCCTTTGGCCTCATCCAGCGGCCCAGGCTCCCCTTAAGATCCCTCAATGGAGCCTCCATAAACAGAGGCAGTCTATCTCACAGGAGAGGGGTTGTTCTGACGCATGGCTTTAAAAAGGTCCGGAAAACACGGGCGAGGTTTTGCAGATGGAGCTTCTCAACATCCCTGCTGGTTTTTTGATCTGGGCCGGTCCTGAGCGCTGCCTCGACTCTGCCTGTCGCCTGGGAGATCTCTTGGCAGAGTTTGCAATGAGATCGCCATGGCAATGGATCCCGCTGAGGGGGAAGGAGTGTGCAATGTTTGGAATTTGGAGAGGAGGAGGAGGAGGGAAAAAGGCAGCCTTGGGACATAGGAGGCAGAACGGCCTTAACTCCTCCCGGGGCGCCTATTAACCTCCGGCGAAAGAGACCCGGCTGGCGAAGCCGCGGCTGACTTATGTTTCCAAAAGCGTGTGACGCGAAGAGCTGTCTGGCACGAAGAAGGCCCTTTGGGGATTTGGATAATAATAATAATAATAATAATAATAATAATAATAATAATAATAATATTTTATTATTTGTACCCCACCCATCCTGCTGGGTTTTCCCCAGCCACTCTGGACAGCTTCCAAAAAAGATTAAAATACATTAAAATGTCACACATTAAAAACTTCCCTAAACAGGGCTGCCTTCGGGTGTTTTCTAAATGTAAGGTAGTTGTTTTTCTCTTTGACATCTGGTGGGAGGGCGTTCCACAGGACGGGAGCCACCACCGAGAAGGCCCTCTGCCTGGTTCCCTGTAACTTCGCTTCTCGCAGGGAGGGAACCACCAGAAGGCCCTCGGGAGATAGACCCCGGTGTCCGGGGTGGAGACGCTCCTTCAGGTCTACAGGACCTAGGCCGTTTAGGGCTTGAAAGGTCAGCAACAACACTTTGAATTGTGCTCAGAAATGTCCTGGGAGCCAATGTAGGTTTCTCAGGACTGGGGTTGGTCTTGGCGGCCGTTCCCAGTCCCCAGTCTAGCTGCCGCATTCTGGATTAGTTGCAGTTTCTGGGTCACCTTCAAAGGTAGCCCCACATAGAGCGCATTGCAGTAGTCCAAGCAGGAGATAACCAGAGCATGCACCACTCTGGCGAGACAGTCTGCAGGCAGGTAGGGTCTCATCTTGCATCCCAGATGGAGCTGATAAACAGCTGCCCTGGACACAGAACTGACCTGCGCCTCCATGGAGAGCCGAGAATCCAAAATGACTCACAGGCTGCGCACCTAGTCCTTCAAGGGCACAGTTACCCATTCAGGACCAGGGAGTCCTCCACACCTGCCTGCCTCCTGTCCTCCAAGAACAGGACTTCTGTCTTGTCAGGATTCAACCTCGATCCATTAGCCGCCATCCATCCTCCACCCACCTCTAGGCACTCACACAGGGATGGGCTGAGCAGGGGGGAGAGGTGCTCTGGAGGAGAATTATGATGGCGGCATTGGTAATCCTGCAGTAGGACCCTTGCCGATGGTTTCCGGAGAATTTGAATTGCATGTGTGTGTCGTACAATGTGCCGTTGTTGCCTTAGCGACACATTACTGGTGGATTAGGACTAGGCCATGCTCTAAGACGAAGCACAAAAGGGGAAGGCAGGGAGGAGGGAGGAGGAAAAAAAGCGCTCGGGCAAAGGGGGAATAGCTAACTTTGTAGGGGCCTCCCCGGGTTGGCGGGCTTTGTTCCATTTCCATGCATTCTGCCCCACGGATGACACAAATGCAATAAGGGTTAAAAACTGGGCCGTCTACACGCCATTCCGCTTTTGAAAGTTGTTCCGCAACAGTTCCACAATGTTGCCACCTGGAGGGTGAACTACAAAGGTCCGTATAGTTAAAGCTATGGTTTTCCCAGTAGTGATGTATGGAAGTGAGAGCTGGACCATCAAGATGGCTGATCGCCGAAGAATTGATGCTTTTGAATTATGGTGCTGGAGGAGACTCTTGAGAGTCCCATGGACTGCAAGAAGATCAAACCTCTCCATTCTGAAGGAAATCAGCCCTGAGGGCTCACTGGAAGGACAGATCCTGAAGCTGAGGCTCCAATACTTTGGCCACCTCATAAGAAGAGAAGACTCCCCGGAAAAGACCCTGATGTTGGGAAAGATTGAGGGCACTAGGAGAAGGGGGAGACAGAGGACGAGATGGTTGGACAGTGTTCTCGAAGCTACGAACATGAGTCTGACCAAACTGCGGGAGGCAGTGGAAGACAGGAGTGCCTGGCGTGCTATGGTCCATGGGGTCACGAAGAGTCGGACACGACTAAACGACTAAACAACAACAAGCTCTGCTCACCAGGCCTGACCACCAGCCCAATGAGGTTCTTGGTTTTTGCGAATAAATAGTTGACTCTGATTTTGACCAACCTTTGCACTCCTTTGACACTACCGCATTGTAGTCCTTCCCTTAAAAGTGGGGCAAATTTCTGCTGTCCCGCTAGGGGAGCAGGGTTCAAGCATTGCAGGGGGTTGAGCTAGATGACCCTTGGGGTCCCTTCCAACTCTACGATTCCGGGACAGAGTTCTGATTTAAACATGAACATGTATGAAGCCGCTTGATTCTCAGCCAGGGTCTTCCTTACCTGAGGACGGGGCGACTGTGCCCTTGAAGGACCAGGTGCGCAGCCTGGGGGTCATTTTGGACTCCCAGCTGTCCATGGAGGTGCAGGTCAATTCTCTGTCCAGGGCGGCTTTCTACCAGCTCCATCTGGTACGCAGGATGAGACCCTTCCTTCCCGAAGTCTGCCTGGCCAGAGTGGTGTATGCTCTGGTTATCTCCTGCTTGGACTACTGCCATGCGCTCTACATGGGGCTCCCTTTGAAGGTGACCCAGAAACTACAACTAATCCAGAATGCGGCAGCCAGACCGGTGACTGGGAGCGGCTGCCGAGACCACATAACACCGGTCCTAAGAGACCTACATTGGCTTCCAGGACGTTTCCGAGCACAATTCAAAGTGTTGGCCCTAAATGGCTTCAGTCCAGGATACCTGAAGGTGCTTCTCCACCCCGGACACCGGGGTCCTCCTCCCGAGGGTCTTCTGGTGGTTCCCTCCCTGCAAGAAGCGAGGTTACAGGGAGCCAGGCAGAGGGCCTTCTCGGTGGTGGCGCCCGCCCTGTGGAACGCCCTCCCACCAGATGTCAAGGAAATAAACAACTACCTGACCTTTAGAAGACATCTGAAGGCAGCCCTGTTGAGGGAAGTTTTTAACGTTTGATGTTTTGTTGTGTTTTTAATATTCTGTTGGGAGCCACCCAGAGTGGCTGGGGAAGCCATGCCAGATGGGCGGGGTATAAATAATAATAATAATATATTATTATTATTATTATTATTATTATTATTATTATTATTATTATTAGGGGATGGCGGCAGGGATGGAACACGGGGCCTTCTGCGTGCCAAGCAGCTGTTCTGCCACAGAGCCTTTCTTCCAGAGCTTCCCCCCCCTTCACTTCCTTCTGCTCTCCCTCTTTTTCCAGGGGCTACTTGGTGGCCGTTCCGTCGGTCTTCCGGGCGGGGGTGGTGGAAACAATCAGCGTGGTCATCTTCAACCCGGCCAAGGAGACGACGGTTCAGATCCAGCTGACAGTCAAAGGAGAGACGGTGGCGCGAGGCCATGGAACGGTTTTGGGTAGGCCCCTGTTTACGTACGTGCAAAGGGCACCCCGGGCACGGCTGGGTGGCAGCCCTACCCGCATCGCCAGGGGAAGGCGTTTGAGGGGTTTTAATTTTTTTTGCAAAGGGTGTGTAGGCTGGAAAGGAAAAGGCGAGCGGCGGCCATTCGCTCTGACGTTGCTCGCCGCTCCTTCTCCGGCTGCCCGGGAACAAGCACTTTGGTTCCGGAAATCCTTTTCAGATAAAATATCATGGATAGGATGTTACGGGGTGGGGTGGGGTGGGAGGTGAGTGTGCCAAAGGGGTCCAGACCCAAGGATCCCCCGATCATGGCGATGCCAGGCACCATCCTGGCACTTGGGCACCTTCACTCAGTCCCAAAGGGTGCAAAATGCGCCTGGCGAATTTCGAACCCTGGTGGCGCGATGTTTCTGAATACCCGTTGTTTCCTGGGAACCCCAGGAGGAGAGGAAGGGGTCTTGGGGTCGGATCCTGCTTGTGGGTTTGAGCCAAATGGGACCCTGGCCTGATCCTGCCGACTGACAGCTGTCACATCAACCCATTTGGAAAGCAAAGCCCAAGAGCTACATTTTCGCCAGTGGAGGCCTGTGGTTCTTGTGGGGTATTTTGCCCATAGAATCTGTGTTTCCAGTTTCTTTTTCCCGGGGTGTGTGTGTGATGATGACCCACATTCTGGGGGAAGCTGTGCACCTCTGCCTGGGGGATTTACTCTCTCATGTTTTGAGGGTCAGGGCATTTATTATTATTACAGTCGTACCTTGGAAGCCAAACGGAATCTGTTCTGGAAGTCCGTTCGACTTCCAAAACGTTCGGAAACCAATGCGCAGCTTCTGTTTGGTTGCAGAAATACGTCTGTTTTTATTGATACTTATCCATAGCTGCCAAGTTATCCCTTTTTTTAAAGGGATTTTCCCTTATGCTGAATAGGCTGCCTCGTGAGAAAAGGGAAAACTTGGCAGCTATGTACTTATCAAAAGATAAATAAACGTTCGTACCCAAGGCAAAGTATCCTTTAATCATGCACCAGGATAAATAAATACAGTATTCACTTATAAACATCGGAAGCCGCATCAGGCGTTTGGGTTCCAAAAGAGCGTTCGAAAACGGAAACACTTCTGGTTTTCGGTCGTTCAGGAGCCGAAGCGTTCAACTCCCAAGACTTTTGGGAGCCGAGGTACTCAGCCAGCGCAGTTTGCAGCAAAAATAATACTCAAAGCGCAAAACCAATAATAAAAATAACCGAAGCGTTAAAATCCGTAAGGGAAATAATCCGAGCACGAAACGCGTAAGAAAAATACTCGAAACGTAATCGAAATATGATCAAAGCATAATCGAAATAATCGAAACGTGATAAAAATGATCAAAACAGTTGACAATACGGATGTGCACACAGTAATGAACGGTGCCCTCCCCAATAAAAAGCCCTCGACAGAATAGCTCACAAGTAGAAAAATCCAAATTAACATGTATCATTTATCAGCAACTTAAAGCAAACCACCCCCTCCAGGTCCATTGAGGTTGGTGTGTCTGTGTGTGTTGAATATTGAAGTTAAATCTGGTGTGTTCACAGTTTGGGGGATGTGCATTGGGGAAACTCCTGCCAAATTCAATATTTTTCGGCTTTTTGAACCTTGCGTTTGACCCCCTTTTCTCTCTCCCTCTCTCTTTTTATTTCCGGCGTTTTTGTAGGCAAAGGAACCATCAAGCTCAGGGTGAGTACAAACCGGGGTGGATAAAATAAATAAATGATTTTTAAAAAAATAAAAAATCGGATCTTTAAAAAAATTTAAATCGGATTTTTAAAAAATATTAAATTGGATTTTTTAAAATAAAATGCTTTCTGAGGAAAAGCCATTCTAAAGATTTTCTGTTTAAGTTACATTATAGACCAAAGGCTATTTATCAGAAAATGAGGATTTGTTTTAAGTTTTTCATGTGTGCTAAAACTCAGCCTTAGTTGTTGTTTTTTAATTGTTTAACCACATCAGTTAACAAACATGGATACATATGCTATAACATTGTTTCAGTTAAATAAATTGTTTAAATTGTTACTAAGGAAGTAACAATTACATCAGAAAAGTTGTCCAAATATAAACAGTTAACTCATGAAACCTCGCCATAAATTTCATAATTATCTGTCTTACGTATTTCTAATAGTATAAGCAAATCTGTAATTTTTGATATAACTGTAAAAACTACTTATTATTCCAAACACGAAGCCTTCATCTCTTTGTAAATATTAAGATTATACCAGCAAGAACAAGTCTTTCTGGGGAACAAATGATTTAAATCAAGTCTTACTGACTAGTGATTTAAATCGTGATTTGAATCGATTTGATTGAGATAAAATCCACCCGGGAAGAATCCCGGGAACGGTGTGGCGCTACGGTTCCTGGCGCCCGTTGCAAACTACACTTCCCGGGGTTCTTTTTGGCGGCGGGCTGGAGATGTGCTTTCCGTGGTAGGTGCGTACACAGCCGTCCGGACCCCATAAATGCCCCGGAAAGGAATCAGGAAGTTAGCCTTCGCCTGCTTGGTTCAGGGGCAACTCCCACATGGCAGGGGGGTTGGCTGGATGACCTCGGGGACCCCCTTCCACCTCTACCGTCCAGAACATGGCCTGGGAGCGGACCTTGTACTCGGGACCAGAGGCTGAGCGCCGGCCCCCTCCCCGTTCCTCTCCCCTGGCACCTGGGCGGCCGTGCCCTGGCCCGAAAGAGGCTTGGAGACGAGGGCCGGATCTCAGACCACATATTCCTTGGCAGCCGTTCTGACTGCCAGCTCTTATAAGCCCTGCATTCTCTTTTCTCCTTCGGCCCTTGCCAAGGGGGCAGGTGCCAGGCCCAGCCCTGGCTGCCCGCCCTAGCAGCCGCCGTTCCCCCCCCCCCCCGGCCGGGCACAGCGCCACAGGGCCGCTGCATTTGCAAAATGGAGCCTTTCCCCCCCCAGCCCTCCAGAGGCCGGATTCTGCCAGGAAGGCGTGTTTGGGTTGCTGGGCATCGCGGCTGCTGCGATGTTCGGGTCCTGTTTTGCGGCTTATGCGAGAACAGGGCGCTGGGCTCATTTGGGCCCCTTGTGGCCTCATCCAGATGCTCCTTATTGTTCCTAAGCGGAGCCTCCACAGACAGGGGCAGTCTATCTTAGAACAACAGAGGGCCAGAGAAGGAAGGGGGCCATCCTGCTTGGGGGGGGGCATCTGGGTGCTTCGATCCATAAATTGAAAGCAAGAATCAATGCACTGTACTATAAAATAAACAAGACAGGATTGTAGATGATAAAAAAAATTTTTTTCTTACCTGCACTGATGTTAGTCATTGTTTGGATGGGGGGCTTTTATCCATTTCCGCAGTCACACAATCAATCAATCAATCAATCAATCAATCAGTAGGTGAACTGGGTTCCACACAGTCACAAAAACCAATGAACCAAAAAAGCCTCAAAAACAATAACGCAAAAACAAAAGCGCCAAACTTAATCCGTTCTGGAAGTCTGTTTGACTTCTGAAATGTTCAAAAACCAAGGCGCGGCTTCTGATTGGCGCAGGCACCCCAGAAACAAGAGCCAACAGCTGCATCGGACGTCCGGCTTCCGAAAAATGTTCCAAAACCGGAACACTTCCTTCCGGGTTTCCGGCGTTTGGGAACCAAGGAACCACTGTATTTTTTTGACCAGCACGTCAACTCAGCTTGGCTTCTCCATTAATCCGCCATTGAACCCTATTTTAAGGCCATTCAGGTCGGTGGGCACGGCGGATTCCTGTGGCAGCAGGTTCCACAGGTTAACCGTGCACTTCCTTTTGTCCGTCCTGAATCTTCTGACACCCGCAGGCTGCCCCCGGTTTCTGCCATTATACCAGGGAGGGAGGAAACCCATCTGGTTTTATAAACTCACCCCCCTCCTCACCTTCTCTCTGTCGTGGGCGCTTCAGCTGAAATCCCTCCATTGCAGCAGGGTACCAACTTTGCGATTCCATGATTCTAAGCTTCGTCAGCGCAGGGTGCAGCACTATAACTCCCTTTTGCCTTCTCGACCAGGTGCCCCCGGGGCTACGGGGCCAAGCGCACCTCAAGGTATGGGGCAACCGGTACTTGGCAGAAGAGGGTTACATTTTCCACAATCATACTACGGTCACCATCGACAGCAAGGGTGCCTCTGTCTTCATCCAGACCGACAAGCCTGTCTACAAGCCGAAGCAGAAAGGTGGGAGCTTGCTGTGTGCTCTTTCGCACCCGTGCCTCGCAGCGGGTTGGGCTAGATGACCCTGGGTACCCCCCCACCAGTTCTCCAAATTCCACTATTCTGTGATGCTCCTTTCTCTCTCTCTCTCCCTCTCTCTCTCTCTCTCTCTCTCTCTCTCTTTTAAATTCAGTTTTATGTTATACGATCAAGTTCAAACCTTAATGGTTCCTCCATTCAATCAGAAAAAAACGATTGAATCTTTACAACTCGCAAAGGTGACAGGGAGCGTGAGAAGAAAATCAAGATTGGAGAATATTGAAGTATTAGAAATTTTTTATGATTAATGCTAATCTCCTGGCAGACGCAGAGTGAATCGTGAAATATAGAGAAAGCACGTCATAAAACCAGTCGGAAGAAATGGGAAATTAAAATAATGGCGATGTAGTCTGTGTAGATTAAGAAAATGGAAAACAGCACAATGAAAGGAATGGGAAGTCAGGGTCTAGGGTGTGGTTTGGTGTGTTTATGTTGTAATATGTGTACTGTAGTGGATATATTTTATGTACTGTCTAAATGTTATAAGTAATATGTTAGTTGATCTTAATTGATGTCTAATAAAGTTTATTAAGGGACGCAGGTGGCGCTGTGGGCTAAACCACTGAGCCTAGGGCTTGCTGATCAGAAGGTTGGCGGTTCGAATCCCTGTGACGGGGTGAGCTCCCGTTGCTTGGTCCCAGCTCCTGCCAACCTAGCAGTTCGAAAGCATGTCAAAATGCAAGTAGATAAATAGGAACCGCTACAGCGGGAAGGTAAACGGCGTTTCCATGTGCTGCTCTGGTTTGCCAGAAGCGGCTTAGTCATGCTGGCCACATGACCTGGAAGCTATACACCGGCTCCCTTGGCCAATAATGCGAGATGAGCGCGCAACCCCAGAGTCGGTCACGACTGGACCTAATGGTCAGGGGTCCCTTTACCTTTACCTTTAAAGTTTATTTTAATAATAAAATAAATAAATTCAAACTTTAATCATCAACATTTAGGATTTACTGAATTCTTAGACTTCCCTCCATGGTTACCCATTTTCAGACTTTGATCTACTGCATCTTATGATTTCTCTGTTTTTCTTTAAACCATCCTTTTTTTTACCCAAGTTTTTAATGCATTGCGAGCGTTACCTAAAATCCTGCCAAGGTTTTTAGCTGTTTGCCGTGTTTTCTTAGGTAGCTTGTAAATCTTCCCCGTTCCTTGTGAAATTTTCTCTCTTCCTGTTTTCTGTTTTCTTCCTCTCTTTCTCTGTTTCTAGTGCTGATCAACCTGTTTACCGTCAACCCGGACTTGCGGCCCGTCGATGAGAAGGTGAGGAAAGGGCTCCCGTCTCCTTTGGGGAGGGAGAAGGGGCAGTAATACAGTGGTCCCTTGGTTCTCAAACTTAATCCATTCCGGAAGTCCGTTCCAAAACCAAAGCGTTCCAAAACCAAGGCGCGCTTTTCCCATAGAAAGTCATGCAAAACGGATTAATCCGTTCCAGACTTTTAAAAACAACCCCTAAAGCTGCCATTTAACATGAATTTTGCTATCTAACGAGACCATTGTTCCGTAAAATGAAAGCAAATAAGCAATGTCCTGTACTATAAACTAAACAAGTCATTATTGTACATGATAAAAATTAAAATTACCTGCCCTGATGACAGTCATTGTTTGGATGGGGGGCTTTTATCCGTTTCCACAGTTGCACAATCAATCAATCAATCAATCAATCAGTAGCTGAACTGGGTTCCACACAGTCACAAAAACAAATGAACCGAAAAAGCCTCAAGAACAAAAAATGCGCCAAATACTGTATTATTATAATTAAGAGCAAAAACAAAAGCGCCAAGCTTAATCCGTTCTGGAAGTCTGTTTGACTTCTGAAATGTTTGGAAACCAAGGCGCGGCTTCTGATTGGCGCAGGCGCCCCAGAAACAAGATCAGACAGCCGCGTCGGACGTCTGGCTTCCGGAAAAAGTTCAAAAACCGGAACAATAATTCCGGGTTTTCAGCGTTTGAGAACCAAGGTACTACTGTAGTGGTTATAGGGGTGGTGGTGGAAATATATATATATTTATCCTGGGCTCATTCCCTGGCATCTTTGAGGAGGAGGAGGATCTTGCCAGGCTGGAGACTGGTGGCAGGCCAACTGTGGAACTCCCTGCCACCAGAGGCAGCCGCCAACTTGGATGGCTTTAAAAGAGGACTGGGGAAATTCACAGAGGAGGAGAGGCTCTACCTACACTCCCAGGGCAATGCTGGGCAAAAGGACCGTAGCTCGTCGGCTAGAGCAGCTGCTGGGCATGCGGAAGGTTGGGCTGGGGTTTTTTCCTGGTTGGAAATCCTGCAGAGCCGCTGCTGCCGGTCAGTGTAGGCTGCCCTGAGCTAGACTGATCAAGGGTACTAAGCGGTGTGTCCTATGTTCCTATTTAATTTATCCCTTGTTAAAAAAAAACCATGAGGACTATAATCTTACTTTGTTTTTAATGGCTCAGTGGTTGGACACCTGCTGGGCATGCAGAAGGCCCCTTTTAATTGGGACTGGATGGCCCTTGTGGTCTCTTCCAACTCTATGATTCTATGAATTCAGCCCCTTTTTGAAAAAAAACCAGTGAGAACTAATACCTTACTTTATTTCTAATGGCTCTCTGTCCGAACGCCTGGGAAGCTGCTGCCGGTCCGTGTAGTCATTACTAGCTGACCCATGAACTTAATAAAAGCAGCTTTGGGTTAACTTTCATGCAGGATGCCAAGCGAGTGACTTGTCCCTCTTTTCCCCCCTTCCAGGTTGAAGCCTACATTGTGGTAAGTACTTACCGGCGCCGCCGTGAACCAGCAAGAAACTACAGTTCCCAGAATTCCCTGGGGAATGATTGTTCTGGGAGTTGTAGCTTGGGGAGGGGGGCATTTTGCACTTATTCCCCCCTCGCTGCTTTTTTAAAATTTCGTCTTTCCTGTTGGATTCCTGTTTTAACTTCATAATACTGTAATAACGTTGTATCACTTTTTCATCATAATCATTATTATTATTCTGTTGGGAGCCGCCCAGAGTGGCGGGGTATAAATAATTAAGTAAATAATAATAATAATAATAATAATTACTACTACTACTATTAGTAGTTGAAAGATCTACATTGGCTCCCAGTACGTTTCCGAGCACAATTCAAAGTGTTGGTGCTGACCTTTAAAGCCCTAAATCAGGCACCCCCAAACTGCGGCCCTCCAGATGTTTTGGCCTACAACTCCCATGATCCCTAGCTAACAGGACCAGTGGTCAGGAAAGATGGGAATTGTAGTCCAAAACATCTGGAGGGCTGAAGTTTGGGGGTGCCTGCCCTAAATGGCCTCGGTCCAGTAGACCTGAAGGAGCGTCTCCACCCCCATCGTTCTGCCCGGACACTGAGGTCCAGCACCGAGGGCCTTCTGGCGGTTCCCTCATTGAGAGAAGCCAAGTTGCAGGGAACCAGGCAGAGGGCCTTCTCAGTGGTGGCGCCCGCCCTGTGGAACGCCCTCCCAGCAGATGTCAAAGAGAAAAACAACTACCAGACTTTTAGAAGACATCTGAAGGCAGCCCTGTTCAGGGAGGCTTTTAATGTTTAATAGATTATTGTGTTGTATTTTTCTGTTGGAAGCCGCCCAGAGTGGCTGGGGAAACCCAGCCAGATGGGCGGGGTATAAATAATAAATTATTATTATTATTATTATTATTATTATTATTATTATTAGTTCTCAAACTTAATCCATTCCGGAAATTCCATTCCAAAACCAAAGCGTTCCAAACCCAAGATGCGCTTTTCCCATAGAAAGTCATGCAAAACGGATTAATCCGTTCCAGACTTTTAAAAACAACCCCTAAAACAGCAACTTAACATGAATTTTACTCTCTAACGAGACCACCGTTCCATAAAATAAAAGCCATAATCCAGGGGTCCCCAGACTTACTGGGCTTTGGGCTGGAGGGCAGGGGAATGCGCGCGCAGCGGGCCGGAAGGCGGGGGAGTGCGCGCCCGTGCGCATGCGCACACGCACAGGGTCGGGGGGAAATCGCCGAAAATTGCTTGTGCGCATGCGTATGGGCCTCCCCCGACCCGGAAGTGCATCGGAAATGACCTCTTCTGGGTCGGGAGAGGCCCATACGCATGCGCACAAAGGATTTTCGGCGGTTTTTTTGCCGATTTTGAAGATCGCCGCCGCGCCGCGCGAGCGGGCAGCAGCAGCGAGCGGCGGGGGGCGTCGCGGGCCGGATTGGGAGGCCAATTGGGCCGCATCCGGCCCGGGGGCTATAGTTTGGGGACCCCTGCCATAATCAATGTCCTGTACTATAAAATAAATAAGACAGGCTTGTAGATGATAAAAATTGTTCTTTTTTCTGCCCTGCCCTGCCCTGATGATAGTCATTGTTTGGATGCGGGGCTTTGATCCATTTCCGCAGTCACACAATCAATCAGTAGCTGAACTGGGTTCCACACAGCCACAAAAACAAATGAACCGAAAAAGCCTCAAGAACAAAAAGGCAAAATCAATAGCAAAAACAAAAGCGCCAAATACTGTATTATTATAATTAATAATATGCTTAGGGAAGCTTTTAATGTTTAATAGATTATTGTATTTTAATATCCTTCTGGAAGCCGCCCAGAGTGGCTGGGGAAACCCAGCCAGATGGGCGGGATATAAATAAATTATTATTATTATTATTATTATTATTATTATTATTATTATTATTGATAATAATATCTTAAAGACTAAAATGAAATTGAATTAAATTGTCTCTTCCCAGGATCCTCGTGGGTCTCGGATGATCGAATATAACAACCTGAAGCCGGTTTGTTGCGGTGAGTCTGGAGGGAGCCGCAATGGGGTCCCCCCTCTCCCCGAAAAGGATGGGCAGCCGGAGTTTGGGAGGTTGGGTACACAAATTCCCCAAAGCATCTTTTCCCAAACTGGCGCCCTGCCAGGTGCGTCAACGCTACAATTCTGCACCTTTTGGAGCTGATTGGAAGTTGGAAAAGAGCTTTCCGAAACACGGCAAAGGTTTATTGACTACATAAATCGTTCAGGCTGTGGCCCAGAACTTGGGGGGGGGGGAATTTGCCACCATCTCTTAGAATACCCGGATGAGATTTTGCTATCAAACCAAACATTTGTGATTTTATTAGGACGAGTTATTCCCAAAAAAAGAACTGCTTGGAAGGGTTTCTGGAAGAAAACAACAACCAGGCAATGCACGTATTTTTGTAAACTGTTTTGTCAAAACTCTTTGACTGTTTGGGCAATCAAACAGCGTGCAATTTTTATTTTTATTTTAAAACAGATTTGTAAAAATAAGAACGGGGTTTGCATTTTAATAGGCAATTTCCCTTTTAAAAACAACGTACGTTTTGAACTGCTGGGTTTTTTTGGGGGGGCGTTTTGTGTGTGTGTTTTAGGTCTGCTCACTTTCGTCCTCCGACCTCGATGTGTGTATTTTAGGATTTGTGCAACCGGGGTTTTAAGGTTTCGAAAAGGAGAAAAGAGAAGGAAATAGGGGGCCGACCCTCTTTTCTCTCCCTCTTTTGCTGGCCCAGCACCTTTTCGGCCAAACTTTGCTGACCATCCCCTCTTTTCTGTGCCACAGTACGCATGTCAGCCAAATCTATTGTCATGACCTTCCAAATCTAATATATCTGTATTTATTTATTTATTAATTATCCATTCCCGGATCTAGGAAATACAAGAGGCGTCATAATATAATTTCAAATCTGGCAAGGAGAAGCCTCCTCTATCTTTAATATCTGTTAATAATTTATATTTTATTCTCGGCTTCTTACCCCGGCCGCAGGCGTCCTCAACATCAGCTTCCCTCTGTCCGACCAGCCTGTCTTCGGAGAGTGGCTCATTTTTGCTGCATTGCAAGGCCAGGTGTACAATAAGACCTTCGAAGTCCAGAAGTATGGTGAGATTTCAGTGCAGCGGCTGGTGGAATCGCTGGGGGGGGGAGCAGAGCCTTGTTTTCTTATTTTATATACTGTACAGTGGAACCTCGGTTTATAAACACCTCGGTTTACGAATGCCGCGGACCCATCTGGAACGGATTAATTCACTTTCCATTACTTTCAATGGGAAAGTTCGCTTCAGTTTATGAACAGACTTCCGGAACCAATTGTGTTCATAAACCGAAGTACCACTGTATATCGTTTTTACTAATTCTCCAATCTTTCGAAGCATCGATCGGCTTTTATTATTATTATTTTAATCGTGCAAAGCTTCTTTTCAATTTCCTGCGAGGACAATCCGTGAAAACAGGAGTCTGGGATAGATGATTAAGCTCTTGCCTTATCCAGACATGGGGAATGCTAAGTTTTTTTAATGATTGGATTATAATTGAAAACTAATAGAAATTACAGTGGTACCTTATTTCCTGTTCCGGAAGTCCATTGCAAAACCATAGCGTTCCAAAGCCAAGGCTCGCGTTCCCATAGAAAAGGATGCAAAACGGATTAATCCGTTCCAGACTTTAAAAAACGATCCCTAAGACCAGCCCCCCCCAAACTGCGGCCCTCCGGATGTTTTAGCCTACAACTCCCATGATCCCTAGCTAACAGGACCAGTGGTTGGGGAAGATGGGAACTGTAGTCCAAAACATCTGGAGGGCCGAAGTTTGGGGATGCCTGCCTAAGACAACCATTTAACCTGAATTTTACTATCTGACAAGACCATTGATCCATAAAATGAAAGCAATAATCAATGTACTGTACTAAATCAGAAAGTATTGCAGATGATAAAAATTAAAATTATTATTTTTCCTTACCTGCACAGATGATAGTCATTGTTTGGATGGGGGGCTTTTATCCATTTTTGCAGTCACACAATCAATCCATCCGTAGCTGAACTGGGTTCCGCAGAGTCACAAAAACAAATGAACCGAAAAAGCCTCAAAAACGCAAACTAAATAGCGAAAACAAAAGCGCCAAAATTAATCCATTCTGGAAGTCCGTTTGACTTCCGAAATGTTCGGAAACCAAGGCGCGGCTTCTGTTTGGCGCAGGGCGCCCCGGAAACAAGAGCAGACAGTCGCATTGGACGCTCGGCTTCTGAAAAACATTCAAATACCGGAACACTTACTTCCAGGTTTTCGGAATTTGAGAACTAAGGCGTTTGAGAACCAAGGCACCACTGCATTATTATTATTATTATTATTATTATTATTATTATTATTATTATTATGGCACCCATCTGACTGGGTTACCCCAGCCACTCTGGGCAGCCTCCAACAAATTTAAACACAATACGACATCAAACGTTAAAAGCTTCCCTATAGAGGGCTCCCTGACTTCCGGGTTTTCAGTGTTTGGGACCCAAGGCGTTTGAGTAGCAAGGTATTATCTGTATTATCAAAGGGTCTCTTGCCGTTCCAAAGGGGAACCTCCATGGCCAGGCCAGTCTACCTTAGAATGGGTGATCTGTAAACAAACCCCTTGTGTTGCAATAAAGACAAGCTGAACAATATAACAGAACACAAGGGCTAATTATTATTATTATTATTATTATTATTATTATTATTATTATTATTATTTTATTTATACCCCACCCATCCGGCTGGGTTTCCCCAGCCACTCTGCGCAGCTTCCAACAAAACATTAAAAGACAACCATCTATTAAACGTTAAAGCAGTAGCCTGGAGAAGAGAAGGTTAAGGGGTGATATGATAGCCATGTTCAAATATATCAAAGGATGTCATATAGAGGAGGGAGAAAGGTTGTTTTCGGCTGCTCCAGAGAAGCGGACACGGAGCAATGGATTCAAACTACAAGAAAGAAGATTCCACCTCAACATTAGGAAGAACTTCCTGACAGTAAGAGCTGTTCGGCAGTGGGATTTGCTGCCAAGGAGTGTGGTGGAGTCTCCTTCTTTGGAGGTCTTTAAGCAGAGGTTTGACAGCCATATGTCAATAATGCTTTGATGGTGTTTCCTGCTCGGCAGGGGGTTGGACTGGGTGGCCCTTGTGGTCTCTTCCAACTCTTTGATTCTATGATTCTATGTGCAAATGGCCTTAGATACCTATTAGGCCCATAGATGACCATCTAGCAGGCATGGCCAAACTTGGCCCTCCAGCTGTTTTGGGACTACAATTCCCATCATCCCTGACCACTGATCCTGTTAGCTAGGGATGATGGGAGTTGTAGTCCCGAAACAGCTGGCGGGCCAAGTTTGGCCATGCTTGCCATATAGCATATATTCAACACAAAAAAACAGTGACCATTTGTTGTTGACAAAGGACACCTGGACATAGAAAGGGCCCCATGACCTTCAGGAGCTGAGGGCCTCTCCATCCTAAATCTGGCCATGCTCCTGACTCGATGATTCAGCAGGTATCGCTGAATTCTTCCATCTTTGTGCGTACAAAGTCTTTCCGCGGTGATGGTGTATCGAAATCATGTTCCGTAGCTTTTTCTCATTGTAGATCCATCCCGACAGGAAGAGCTCTGGTTGACAGGCATATGTCAAGAATGCTTTGATGGTGTTTCCTGCTCGGCAGGATGGCCCTCAGGGTCTCTTCCAACTCTAGGATTCTAGGATTCATTAAAAACTTCCCTAAACAGAGCTGCCTTCAGATGTCTCCTAAAGTCACTGTGGCACCGAAGACTATTTATAGACTAATGCAAATGATCAGAGTCTCTAAATCTTCACCAGTCACGGTAGAATAATTCAAAAGTTTTATATATACATAATCTGTCACCAAATATCACCGGAACAGAGTTTCTGGATAACCAGCCAATCTTGATCAATTCTTCATCAACCAGACTTAATATGAGAAGGAAGCAGTTCAATTTCTTAACAAGCTGAAATTACAATATGCATGGGCCGGAACCTGCGTCTGTATAAAATGAAATGCATAAATCCATACCCAATCTTACATGTAAGCAAATATGAACGCTGCAGAAAATATATTCTGGATTGTAGTCACTGATGCGAGTAACAAATTGTAAAGTACTGTGTCCAGTTCTGGGCACCACAGTTCAAGAAGGATACTGACAAGCTGGAACATGTCCAGAAGAGGGCAACCAAAATGGTCAAAGGCCTGGAAACGATGACTTATGAGGAACGGCTTAGGGAGCTGGGTATGTTTAGCCTGGAGAAGAGAAGGTGAAGGGGTGATATGATAGCCATGTTCAAATGTATAAAAGGATGTCATATAGAGGAGGGAGAAAGGTTGTTTTCTGCTGCTCCAGAGAAGCGGACACGGAGCAATGGATTCAGGCTACAGGAAAGAAGATTCCACCTAAACATTAGGAAGAACTTCCTGACAGTAAGAGCTGTTCGACAGTGGAATTTACTGCCAAGGAGTGTGGTGGAGTCTCCTTCTTTGGAGGTCTTTAAACAGAGGCTTGACAGGCATATGTCAAGAATGCTTTGATGGTGTTTCCTGCTCGGCAGGGGGTTGGACTGGATGGCCCTTGTGGTCTCTTCCAACTCTATGATACTATGATTCTAAGTACGTAATATAGTTAGCCACAGGTGAAACTAATATACCGTCAGGGGAATTAAACACAGCACAACATTAACAGCAAGAATGCCTGACACCCGGATGAAAACAGCCCCCATCCGGTCAGTGGATCATGGCAGATAATGCAATTAAATAAAACCATGAAAATCTCACTCAGAATTCAGCCCCCCCGGATGAGCAGAGTTGAACAAGGGAAAAGGCTGCTTCGATCACATTGTGCGTGGGGGTCTCAAGAGGCCGGCCTGGGAGATCCCCCTTGGGCCTGACCCCCTTTGCAGAGGGGCTTCTGGGATGCCCTCCCTTGGCAGCGGCCAACCTCTCTTTCCGCCCTCCTCTCCCCTGCCAGTTTTACCCAAGTTTGAGGTGCAGATCGACCCCCCTCGCTACATCCGGGACCTGGGCGCGTGCGAGAAGGCGACCGTCCACGCCAGGTAAGGGTCGGGGGGTGTATATGCGGGGACCCAGGCGGACTCGGCCGGCCGCGGGGGGCAGGGGGTCCGGAGGCGAGAGATGGAGGGGGGCTGGTCTGAAGCCGCTTTCTTTTTCCCAGGTACACTTTTGGGAAGCCCGTCACCGGCAGGCTGGCCATCAACATGACGGTCAACGGAGTCGGCTACTATAAGCATGAATCCGGCCACCCGGTCCTCAAAAGCATGGAGGTGAGTGGACAAGGGGATGGCGGGCGGGCGGGCACCACGAGGAACGGCTGCAGGAATCTTTCCTGGCCATTCCGTAACTTTCTCTCTCTTTTTTTACAAGTTCTTTATTTTATTTTTTTTCCATTCCGCGACTCGCTGTCGGAAGGTCCCAGGTTCGAATCTGACTTAACAACAACAACAATTTTTATGAAAGGTTTTAGCGGTTGGCAAAAGCACGTGCCCTGTCTCTCACCAGGTTACAGCATTATATTTTTTTACAGCGTGAGACATATAGTCTAAGCTGTAAATTTTGAACAAATCCTTATTTCCTGATGAGTAGCCTTGGGACTATAATGTAACTTAAATAGAAAACTATCTTTGGAAAGGTTTCTCCTCCAAAAGCATTTTATTTTAAAAATCCGATTAAATTTTTTAAAATCCGATGATTTTTTTTAACTTTTTTAAAAAAAATCATTGATTTTTACCCACCCTGTGAGCAACTATGCTTCCAATTAAATTAAATTCCAAGTCCTCTTGAGTGTTATTCATGCACAAATAGTTCAATCATCCTCTGGCTTTGCTTCCAGCGGCTCGACTGCAAATCTGGACGGCCCCAGCTTCTTCTTTTCTTTTTAAAAATAAATAATGTTTGTTAAATTTACCATTTTAACAATCCAATCAAAAGCATGTTAAACCATTCCAAATAATAATAATAATAATAATAATAATAATAATAATAATAATAATTTATTTATACCCCGCCCATCTGGCCGGGTTCCGCCAGCCACTCTGGGCGGCTTCCAACAAAATATTAAAATACAGAAATCCATCAAACAATAAAAGCTTCCCTAAACAGGGCTGCCTTGAGATGCCTTCTAAAGGTCTGGTAATTGTTGTTCTCTTTGACCTCTAGTGGGAGGGCATTCCACAGGGTGGGTGCCACCACCGAGAAGGCCCTCTGCCTGGTTCCCTGTAACTTGGCTTCTCACAGTGAGGGAACCGCCAGAAGGCCCTCGGAGCTGGACCTCAGTGTCCGGGCAGAACGATGGGGGTGGAGACGCTCCTTCAGGTATACCGGACCGAGGCCGTTTAGGGCTTGAAAGGTCAACACCAACACTTTGAATTGTGCTCGGAAACGTACTGGGAGCCAATGTAGGTCTTTCAGGACCGGTGTTATGTGATCTCGGTGGCCGCTCCCAGTCACCAGTCTAGCTGCTGCATTCTGGATTAGTTGTAGTTTCCGGGTCACCTTCAAAGGTAGCCCCACGTAGAGCGCATTGCAGTAGTCCAAGCGAGAGATAACTAGAGCATGCACCACTCTGGAGAGACAGTCAGTGGGCAGGTAGGGACTCAGCCTGCGTACCAGATGGAGCTGATAAACAGCTGCCCTGGACACGGAGTTGACCTGTGCCTCCATGGACAGCTGTGAGTCCAAAATGACTCCCAGGCTGCGCACCTGGTCCTTCAGGGGCACAGTTACCCCATTCAGGACCAGGGAGTCCTCCACGCCTGCCCGCCTCCTATCCCCCAAGAACAGTACTTCTGTCTTGTCAGGATTCAACCTCAATCTGTTAGCCGCCATCCATCCTCCAACCGCCTCCAAGCACTCACACAGGACCTTCACCGCCTTCACTGGTTCTGATTTGAAAGAGAGGTGGAGCTGGGTATCATCAGGAAGAACTTCCTGACAGTAAGAGCTGTTCGACAGTGGAATTTGCTACCAAGGAGTGTGGTGGAGTCTCCTTCTTTGGAGGTCTTTAAGCAGAGGCTTGATAGCCATATGTCAAGAATGCTTTGATGGTGTTCCTGCTTGGCAGGGGGTTGGACTGGATGGCCCTTGTGGTCTCTTCCAACTCTATGATTCTATGATTCTATGATCCACATACTGATGGACACCCAGCCCAAACCCCCAGTGGTTGCATGTAGATGTTAAAAAGCATGGGGGAGAGGATAATACAATCAAGGAGCCAAATATTCAGTGCCAAATTATATACCCTGTTTCCTGGAAAATTAGACATACCCATAAAATAAGCCGTAGCAGGATTTCTACGCATTTGCGCAATAAAAGCCATACCCCGAAAATAAGACATAGTGATAGGCGCAGTTCTAGAGGGCGCCAAGGAAGAGGCGAGGCTGGACGCGTAATAAAAAATAAGACATCCCCTGAAAATAAGCCATAGTGTGTCTTCTTGAGGAAAAATAAATATAAAACAGTGTCTTATTTTTGGGGAAACACGGTATCTTTTGGGTGACCTCCCAGTTCGGAGGGGCTGCTGATCTAATCTCATACTGCAATTCTTGATTAGTCCAAATAGTGCCCCTTCATTAATTTTTTTAGCAGCCTCTGAATGAGTTTAGCCAGCGGACCAGTCTGTTATCATTCTGTGTGGAATATTTTCCATTTTCTTCTCTTCGCTCTCCTGCTGTGATCCAAAGGCCTCCGCGCCGCCACTTCAGATTTCTGCACACAAAGGCAAATCTGAAATGGCCACGAGTACGGCAAAGGGAGACCTAGCCTTCCGCTATTAGTGCCCGGCAGATACCTAAAACTCTTAGAATTTTGAAGTGTCAGGCATAGCTCTAGTGGCTTTAGCCCAAACGTAGCCGAGTTTTCCTGCACAGCGCAGAAGCTAGTTGAGGTGGAAATGACTAGTCGGCTAGACGCAGAATAACTATTTACAGGATTTATTAAAAGAAAATAAAAGCAGCAGAGTTTCTGCATACAAAGCAAAGCAAAATAAATCCTCTCTGTCTCTCTCTCTCTCCAACCATACGCAGCACTCCTACTCCTAACACCCAACAAGAAACAACTGTGCTAGCATTCCTAGATAACAGAGTTCAGTGCTGGTCGTTAACCAATCAGAGAGTAGTTTCCAGGCCAGGCAGACCTTGGCTTCCTGCCAAGAGTAAATTGACACTGCCTTGAGTTAATTGTGTGAAGCAAGAATCTGTAAGTTTCCCATGAGAACCAATTAACAGAAACTGAACAAAAACTCCCTTCTGGGATCTCGCAATGGCGCCAGCTTCAACCTCCGGCAGCCTCCGTGGGGTGAGGGCTTGGGAATTGCCCCCCCCCCCGCGGACCCCGGAGAGGCGTTGCTGCCGGCCAGTGCAGGCGACGCTGACCCCGCGCTCCCTGCCTCCTTCAGATCGACGGCTCTGCGGATTTTGACGTGTGCGTGAGGGACATGATGCCGGCAGACGTCCCCGAACACTTCCGTGGCGCTGTGAGCATCTGGGCGACTGTCACGGGGGCCGACGGGAGCCAGCAGGTCACCTTCGACGACTCCACCCCGGTCCAGAAGCAGCTGGTCGACATCAAGTACAGCAGGGGGACTCCGAAACACTTCAAGCCGGGCCTGCCGTACAGGGCGAAGGTGAGCGGTGTGCGCCATACCCGGAACCGGACTTGGACGTCCAGGGGGGGTGCGGGGGGCGCTTAGAGCTTGCTGATCAGAAGGTCGGCGGTTCAAACCCCCGCGACGGGGTGAGCTCCCGTTGCTCGGTCCCAACTACCAACCTGGCAGTTCGAAAGCACGTCAAAGTACAAGTAGATAAATATGTACCGCTCTGGCGGGAAGGTAAACGGAGTTTCCGTGTGCTGCTCTGGTTCGCCAGAAGCGGCTTAGTCCTGCTGGCCACATGACCCGGAAGCTATACGCCGGCTCCCTCGGCCAATAATGTGAGATGAGCGCCGCAAGCCCAGAGTCGTCCGCGACTGGACCAAAATGGTCAGGGGTCCCTTTACCTTTACCTGTAGGACGTCCAGAATGAATGAATGAATCTTGATTTGCATCAGCCGTTGGCCATAGTAATAGAATAACAATACGATATACCAGGTGTCGGCAACCTCGGCCCTCCAGCTGTTTTGGGACTACAACTCCCATCATCCCTTGCTACCAGGACCAGTGGTCAGGGATGATGGGAATTGTAGTCCCAAAACAATCTGGAGGGCCGAAGGTTGCCTAGGCTGCAGTAGTACCTTGGTTCTCAAATTTAATACTTCCCAGAAGTCCGTTGCGAAACCAAAGCGTTCCAAAGCCAAGGCGTGCTTTGCCATAGGAAGTCATGCAAAACGGACTAATCCATTCCAGACTTTTAAAAACAACCCCTAAGACAGCAATTTGACCTAGATTTTACTATCTGGTGAGACCATTGATCCATAAAGTGAAAGCAATCATCAATGTGCCGTCCTATAAAATAAATAAGGCGGTACTGTAGATGATAAAAATGACAATTAATTTTTTCCCCTTACCTGTGCTGATGATGGTCCTTGTTTGGATAGGGGGGGGGGCTTTTATCCATTTCCACAGTCGCACAATCAATCAATCAATCCATCAATCAATCAGTAGCTGAACTGGGTTCCGCACAGACACAAAAACAAATGAACCAAAAAAGCCTCAAAAACAAAAAGTGCAAAATAAAGAGCAAAAACACACAAATTTGTCTTCCGAAATGTTCAGAAACCAAGGCGTGGCTTCTGATTAAGGGGTGATTCTGATTAAGAAGGTTAAGGGGTGATATGATAGCCATGTTCAAATATATAAAAGGATGTCATATAGAGGAGGGAGAAAGGTTGTTTTCTGCTGCTCCAGAGAAGCGGACACGGAGCAACGGATTCAAACTACAAGAAAGAAAATTCCACCTCAACATTAGGAAGAACTTCCTGACAGTAAGAGCTGTTGGGCAGTGGAATTTGCTACCAAGGAGTGTGGTGGAGTCTCCTTCTTTGAAGGTCTTTAACCAGAGGCTTGACAGGCATATGTCAAGAATGCTTTGATGGTGTTTCCTGCTTGGCAGGGGGTTGGACTGGATGGCCCTTGTGGTCTCTTCCAACTCTAGGATTCTATGATTCTATGATTGGCGCAGGTGCCCCGGAAACAGTAGCCGACAGCCGCGTCGGATGTTCAGCTTCCGAAAAACATTCGGAGACCGGAACACTCACTTCTGGCTTTTCGGAATTTGAGAACCGAGGCGTTTGAGAACCACTGTATTCCTCAAAATCCCCGCCTCCTCTCAGATCAGCTGCTTAGCTAAACAACTTGCGTGTTCTTATTTTCCTGCCTTGCGATAATTTAAGGTTTTTAAATTTCCCACGTTGGGGATGGGGAGCATCCCTCCCCGGGCCTTTCCCCACATGCCCTAGTTGCTGGATCCGTCTCCCCCCGCCTCTCTTTCTCTCCCCCCTCCCCCCAGGTGGAAGTCACGTACCCCGATGGGAGCCCGGCGGATGGCGTGAGGGTCCGCATCAAGGCTGAGCTCACCCCCAAAGACAACATCTATACCAGCGAGTTGGTGTCCCACGGCGGGTCGGTGGTGTTCGAAATCCCCTCCATCCCCCCCGCTGCCCAGTACGTCTGGCTGGAGGTGGGTGAGAGCCCCAGGCGGGGTTGGGGGGCTCGGGAGACCCCCGCCGAAGGGCCGGGGGGGCGGCGGAAAGGCAGAGCGAGTGTCTCATATCTCTGGGACGGGGGCTCCAGGGGGCTGGGTGATCCCTGGGTGATCATCCCTGACTGATCCTTTAAAAATATATATATATATACTGTATTTTTCTGTGTATAAGACACTATTCCCCACCCCACCCCCAATTTTTTGAGTTTAAAATTGGGGGTCTTCTTATACACGGAATGTTGCCATTATTTATTTCTTAATTTGGGGCTCAAAAAATGGCGGTCATCCCATACATGGGGGCGTCTTATACACGGAGAAATACGATTAGTCTTTATTATACTTTTTACGGATTCATTCACACAAGTCACATTATTACACATAGTAAAAATTGCACAAGATTCTTCCGAATCTCAGGACTCCCCTCCGCGGATTCTTGAAATGTGTCATTGCAAGAGTTATTTAAAGCCTGCCAAGGCGTTCATGTGCTTAAGGTGCAATATATACTGTCTTTTTCCGTGTATAAGACTATATTTCCCCCCCAAGTTTTTAAAGTTCGAAATTGGGTGGGGGTCGTCTTATACATGGAATGTTGCCATGATTTATTTCTTAATTTGGGGTTCAAAAAATAGGGGGTCGTCTTATGCACGGAAAAAATACGGTATATTTGTCCCTTCTATGATTCTAAGAGGCGAGGGGGTGGGAACGGAGGCAAGCCATGCCATGCCAGGGCAGGGCAGGGGGCAGCCCGCTGGGCAGAATGACCTCCCTCCCTCGCTCTCTCTCCCCCCCCCAGACCAAAGTCACGGCCCTGGGAGGGGCGTCCGCCGGGGACCAGTACCTGCCCAGTTTCCTCTCCATCAGTGGCTGGTATTCCCCCAGCAGGTGCTACATCCAGCTTCAGATGCCGGAACGGCCTTTCCAGGTGAGCCTCTCCCCAGTTGCCAAGGTTGGGGGGCTGGGGGGGGCGTTTGAATTAGGACCCCCTCCCTCGATGGCCCTCTTTGACCCGGAGCGACTCATCTCCTGGCGGGAGTGGGGGTGGGGGATACATATCGAGATTTTTCAAAAGAAGGGGGTTTAATGGAGGAAAAAAATGGGGTTTGATGTCCGCATCGTGATACCGATATTTTGTCATTTTTGACCTTGGCGATATAGGGCGAATCGCGATTTGTGTTAGAGCTGGGCGATATATATCGTCCAAAGCTGGTTTGGAAGACCATATCATGACGGTTATATATATATATGACCTGGCAATATATCGCGAATGTGTGCTATGCCAAAATCCCGTGGGCAAAGCTGTGAAGCCGGCCAATGTCTTCCAGTAGCGCCATCCTTATTTCAAACATGGTGATATATCAGCACATCGCAATATTTAGAGGGTGATATATCACAGTGTTCAAAAACAGCTCCGTCCTTATTCCAGACGTCGTGATATATCGCTGTACCGCGATATTTTAGCTGGTGATAAATTGCAGTGTTGGAAAACAGCTGCCCCCTCATTTCCCAACATGGTGATATATCAGCACGTCGCAATATTTAGCTGGCTATAGGTCACAATGTTGAAAACCACCTCTGTCATCGTGGTAGACCAGCATCTCGTGACGTTCAGCTGGTGATCTGTTGCGATGTTGAAAACCAGCTCCATCCTTATTCCAGACATTGCGATATAACAATATATCGCGATAGTTAGCCGAGGATATATCGCGATGCTGGGGAAAAACCCAGCTGCGTCCTTCTTGCAGACGCCGCTCTGGGGTGCGAAACACAGAGCAGTCAAATAGGACATTCCTAGAGTGGACATGTTTAGACATGAAGAGGGATGTTTGTCCAGCCGGTAGATAAACTTCCTGTTTCCTCCTGGGCTGGGACAAAGTTCCTCTACATGTGACCAGAGGTGGGTGTGATCCCACCTGTGCAGGTAACAAAATAGCATAGGGCAGGCGGCCATATATCTCTCTGACTCCATTTCTCAAAGAAGCAACACCTTCCAGACAAGAGAGGACAAAGGAACTATCTCCTTATGGGATAGATTCCAGGTGTACATATATATTTTGTAACTTAAGTCTGCCTTCTGGGATCCTTTTGTGAACTGAATGAAACTGAGCAAACTCTTTTATACAAGACTGTGTCGTGTCTATTCTTTTTAGGAGGGAATGAAGGGGAATTTACCAGGAAACTCATTTTAGAGCAGGCATCCCCAAACTGCGGCCCTCCAGATGTTTTGGCCTACCACTCCCATGATCCCTAGCTAACAGGACCAGTGGTCGGGGAAGATGGGAACTGTAGTCCAAAACATCTGGAGGGCCGAAGGTTGGGGATGCCTGTTTTAGAGGCTTAAACAAGCCTGGCCAAAACGTTATCTGTTGTGTAAGTTTAAAAAGGGGAACGTTACTCTGCTAAATTGTAGAACTTGTTAACGCAAGTTGGGAAGGATATACAGCGGACGCTCGGGCTGCGAACGTGATCCGTGCGGGAGGCACGTTCGCAACCCGCAGCGTTCGCAACCCACGCCTGCGCATGCGTGGGTTGTGATACGGCGCTTCTGTGCATGCGCAAAGCACGATTTAGTGCTTCTGCACATGCACGCGTGCCGAAACCCGGAAGTAACCCGTTCCGGTACTTCTGGGTTTGGCGCAGAGCGCAACCTGAAAAGACGCGTCCTGAAGCGGCTGTAACCCGAGGTATGACTGTAATTAAACAATATATCCTCTCCTGCCTCCCTGGACATTCCCACAGTCGCGATATAAGCACGATCCCATCCACTTGGTCCGACATTCCTCCTTGGTAGGAACTGTGATCTTCTTTTCATCTCTGGGCAGAAATCATTTGAGCCGCTGTTGAGCGGCGTACATAAAGAGGCTGCCTTTTTTGGGGGGTGGGTCTTTGGGGATCTCTGACCCCGATATACCTAAAATCCCATCTCTCTTCCCAGGTGGGCGAGGAGGCGACCGTCATGCTGAAGTCCACCTGCCCGTGCAATTTCACCCTCTACTACGAGGTGGTTTCACGGGGGAACATCGTCCTCTCGGGGATGCAGCCCTCGGACGTCACCCGACAAAGGAGCAAGAGGGGGGCTGGCAGCCTCGGGAGCGGAGGCGTCACCCACGTCCCAGGCATGGCTTTGCAGCAGGGCCGTCTTAACCATAGGCGCGAGGGGTGTGGGGCACCCGGGCGCCAGGCTCTCAGAGGTGCCAGGCCAAGAGTTGAGTTCGGGGGAGAGCCCATCTGTCTGTCGGAGCGCCGCGGTGGGCTCTTCTGCCGCGGGCGGTTCTGCGCCGTGAGTTCGGGGGCGACCGAGGCAGCGAGATGCTGAGGCGGCCAGCCAGCCCCGCCCTCCTGCGCGCCTGGGACTGGGCAACCTGGCATATCCTTTAGACAGCCCTGCTTTGCGGTTCGGGGTCGGGCAAGGGGCAGTTTCTGGCTGCGCCCCCTCTTTTTCAAAATTATTTTTATTAAGTTTTGCAAGCAAAAAGACCCGGAATGGTAGCAGCTCAGTGCGGACGGCAAGCGCCCGATTGTGTCTGGCTCAGAGGTATCTAGGAGGCACCAGAGGGGCTCTGCGGGGAAGAGATGTCCCCGTGGGGGGGGTCTCTCAGCCGGGGGCCCATCTCCTGTGTGCACCGGTGAGCTGGGGGAATGCAAAGCCTTGCGGGGGGGTTAGTCTAGAGGCCCTCGGGGGCTCCCTTCCAACTCTCTGGTTCCGCAAGCATAGGGTGAACTTCAGTCCGGTGTGCTATGAATTATTCTGCATCATAGCAGTCGCCCCAAAGGTCTTGGGGGTCTAAAGGAACTGGTTCATCCAGGGCCTTGCAAATCAACACGTTTAATTTGACGGCATTGTCCGGGTACAACATTGCTGCCTTTCCACCCCCCCCTTAGGCCCGACGGCCCCTCCTGCGCCCGAGATGAACACCTGCGTCACCTCGGTCCGTTTCTCCGTGACCCCCAAGATGGCCCCCCTGGGACGCCTCCTCGCCTACTACGTCCGAGAAGACGGGGAAGGGGTCAGCGACAGCCTGCAGTTTGCTGTCAAGCCCTCCTTCGAGAACCAGGTAGCAGCCGCGGGCGGCTATGCAGGTGGGGGGGGGCTCTGAGGTGGATGGGGCTTCTTCTGGAGAGCCAGTGTGGTGTAGTGGTTAAGAGCGGTAGACTCGTAATCTGGGGAACCGGGTTCGCGTCTCCGCTCCTCCACATGCAGCTGCTGGGTGACCTTGGGCTAGTCACACTTCTCTGAAGTCTCTCAGCCTCACTCACCTCACAGAGTGTTTGTTGTGGGAGAGGAAGGAAAAGGAGAACGTTAGCTGTTTTGAGACTCCTCCGGGTAGTGATAAAGCGGGATATCAAATCCAAACTACTCTTCTTCTTCTTCTTCTTCTTCTTCTTCTTCTTCTTCTTCTTCTTCTTCTTCTTCTTCTTCTTCTTCTTCTTCTTCTTCTTCCTCTTCCTCTTCCTCTTCCTCTTCCTCTTCCTCTTCCTCTTCCTCTTCCTCTTCCTCCTCTTCTTCCTCTTCTTCCTCTTCTTCCTCTTCTTCCTCTCCTCCTCCATCTTTCTATCTTCATCCTTCTTCCTTCCTTCCTCCTCCTCCTCCTCCTCCTCCTCCTCCTTCATCCTTCTACCTTCTACCTTCCTCCTCCTCCTTCTCCTCCTTCCCTTCAACATCTCTTTCACCGCCTTCTCCTTCCCCGCCATTTCCTCCTCCTGTTCCTCCTCCATCTCCTCCTCCTCCACCATCTTCTCCTTCATCCTTTCCTTCCTCTTCTCTTTCTGCTTCTTCACCATCACCTCCTTCTTCTCTTTCGCCATCTCCTTATCTATCTCCTTTATCTTCTTCTCCTTCTTTATCATCTTCTTCTCTACCATCTCCTCCTCCATCACCTTCTCCTCCTCCATTTCTCTCGCCATCAGGTGTCCGTGGTGTTTTCCACCAATGAGACCCGGCCGGGAGACACCCTGACCCTCAAAGTGGCCGCAGCCAGGGGGAGCTGTGTCTGCCTGGCCGCGGTGGACAAGAGTGTCCACCTCCTCAAGCCGGGCTTCCAGCTGACCACGGACCAGGTGAGTGCTGCTCCCCCACGTGTCCAAACAGACGCCGGGTGACACTTTTAAAAGTTGGAACCGAGAAGGGCTGTCTCGCCATGGCAGAGCCTCTGCTTGGCATGCAGAAGGCCCCAGCTTCAACCCCCAATGGCCGTTCTCTCTCCTGCCGCAGATCTTCCAGGAGATGGCGGACTATGATGTGTCGGACGCCTTCGGCGCTGCCAAGGAAGACGGGCATTTCTGGTGGGCAGGGATGTCTTCTCGCCGCCGCCGTTCCTCCATCTTTCCCTGGCACTGGGATATCACCAAGGACGCCCGCTTTGCGTTCACGGTGAGGGCTGCTCTTCCTGCATGTTTGCTTGCCAAACTCCTCGGGGAAAGTCGTAGGTTTGCGTACAAAAACGCACAGAAACTTCATTTGCGCCGGCTGGCAGCCATAGCTATATATATATATAAATGCAATATACAGTGGCACCTTGACATACGAATGACTCAACATACAAATTTTCCGAGTTACGAAGGGAAAACATGAGGGCGGGCTTACGAATTTATTTGACTTACGATCGGGCCCTCACCGCCTCGCTGCCCCACGCTCGCCACCGCTGTGTTCCAGCCTCGCGCAGGATCGGGCCCCCGCCGGCTACGCTGCCACCGCGCAGCGAAGCCGGCCTCCTGCCAGCCTCACGCGGGATCGGGCCCTCGCCGGCTCCGCTACCGATCTTCGTGTGACAGGCGGGGTGGGGGGAAAGCGGAAGAATGATCCTCCGCTTTCCCCCCACTCCCGCCTGTCACACAGCACAGAGCCGAAAATCGGCGGGCGCTGCTTGCCGGGCTTGTCAAGCAGCCCGCCGATCTTTGTCTCTGTTCCCCGATGCGCTATGGCTCCGGGAAGCAGGCAGGGAGACAGCAACAGCCAAGGGGGAGGCAAACGGCAAAAAGCCCCCATCGCGCCGCAATTCAGGGCTTGCGGCGGCGGTAGCGGAGCCAGCGGGGGCCCGACCCTGCGCTACCTCGCCGGCCTCCCGCTACTCGTGCTACCTCCCGCGGCCCCTCCAGCTGCCCGGATTGGGCCCTTGCAGCCGCCGCCACCGGCCTTCCACCGCCCCCCCAGCTGCCATAGGGCCGGATCGGGCCCATCGCCGCCGCAACCACCAGCCTCCCGCCAGCCTCCCTACCTGTGGATCTGGCCATAGGGCCGGATCGGGCCTATCGCCGCCTCCCACCGGCCTTTAAAGTGCCTTTTTTAAAAGGCCCCGGAACAAATTAATCCATTCCCAATCATTCCTATGGGAAACATTGTTTTGACTTACAAATGTTTCTACTTACGAATGTGTATTCGGAACGGATTAAATTCGTAAGTGGAGGTTCCACTGTATACGGAGGTTAAAGTTGAATCCTTAGCTGTATAAAAACGTGTTCTAGAGGTTTGAATCGATGCAATAGTATTGATACGTAATTTCCTTGACATCTGACGGGAGTGTGTTCTGCAGGGCGGGCGCCACCACCGAGAAGGCCCTCTGCCTGGTTCCCTGTAACCTCACTTCTTGCAGGGAGGGAACCGCCAGAAGGCCCTTGGGAGATGGACCCCGGTGTCCGGGGTGGAGACACTCCTTCAGGTCTACTGGGCCTTTGAGGCCATTTAGGGCTTTAAAGGTCAGTACCAACCCTTTGAATTGTGCTCAGAAATGTCCTGGGAGCCAATGTAGGTCTTTCAGGACAGGTGTTATATGGTCTCGGCGGCCGCTCCCAGTCCCCAGTCTAGCTGCCACATTCTGGATTAGTTGTATTTTCTGGGTCACCTTCAAAGGGAGCCCCACGGAGAGCGCATTGCAGTAGTCCAAGCGAGAGATAACCAGAGCATACACCACTCTGGCCAGGCAGACTGCGGGAAGGAAGGGTCTCATCCCCCCCTTCTTTCTTTTCTCGTGTCGTTTGTTGGTCTCCGCCGCCCAGGAATCTGGACTGGTAGTCATGACAGATGTGGTCAGTCTCCACCACCAGCAGCACGGAGGGATGTACACGGACGAGGCCGTCCCGGCTTTCCAGCCCCACACGGGGACCCTCGTCGCCTCGGCCCCCTCCCGGATGGTGCCTAGGTAAGTGGGTCTGTAGGCTAATGGCAAAGGTTCAAATATCTGTAAGAGCAGCTTCCCACCGCAAGGCGATTGAAGCGCAGAGTGTTTGAGAACCGGGACATTCGCAGGGAAAGGTAGTACAAAGCTCTTGTACTACCAACCTTACTACATGGACCACTTATAAACGCCATCTCCAACTCCTCGAAAGATTCCATCAACAGTGTCTCTAAAAAGTTTACACATCACCTGGGAAGACAGGTGAACTAATATCAGTGTACTGGAAGAAGCAAAGATCACCAGTGTCTAAGCGATGATTCTTCAACATCAACTTCGTTGGACTGGCCATGTTGTGCGGATGCCTGGTGATCGTCTTCCAAAGCAACTCCTCTATTCCAAACTTAAAAATGGAAAGCGTAATGCTGGTGGTCAACAAAAGAGGTTCAAAGACTCTCTCAAGGCAAATCTAATTTGTTGTTTAGTCGTTTAGTCGTGTCCGACTCTTGGTGACCCCATGGACCAGAGCACGCCAGGCACTCCTGTCTTCCACTGCCTCCCGCAGTTTGGTCAAACTCATGTTCGTAGCTTCGAGAACACTGTCCAACCATCTCGTCCTCTGTCGTCCCCTTCTCCTAGTGCCCTCCATCTTTCCCAACATCAGGGTCTTTTCCAAGGATTCTTCTCTTCTCATGAGGTGGCCAAAGTCTTGGAGCCTCAGCTTCACGATCTGTCCTTCCAGTGAGCACTCAGGGCTGATTTCCTTCAGAATGGATAGGTTTGATCTTCTTGCAGTCCATGGGGCTCTTGAGAGACTCTCAAGAGACTCTTAATAATAATAATAATAATAATAATAATAATAATAATAATAATAATAATAATTCCAAGAGGAAGGCATGCTTCCAAGAGGAAGGCACGCTTGGCAAACACTCACCGGGATCAACTCCCACCCAGAAACCTGTGTCCCCACTGTGGAAGGACATGTGGATCCAGAATTGGCCTCCACAGTCACTTACGGACTCACTGTTAAGACCGTGTTTATGGAAGACAATCTTACTTGGCTACGAAGGATCACCAAGGAAGAAGAAGACGAAGACGAAGAAGAAGAAGAGGAAGGCACGCTTGGCAAACCCTCACCGGGATCAACTCCTTCCCGGAAACCTATGTCCCCACTGTGGAAGTACGTGGGGATCCAGAATTGGCCTCCTCATTCACTTACGGACTCACTGTTAAAACCGTGTTTCTGGAAGACAGGTGGGACTAGATGTTAGGGGGTGGAGGGTAAGATGCGGGGGGAGGGGGGGAGGGATCAGCAGAGATGGTAAAGTCCAGCCGGCGATGGTTTGGGGAGCTGGCTGAGAGCTCCTATTTTGAACTCCAAGAATTGTTGAGATGGAAGGGAAGCCCATCTCCTCGGGGGTGGTGTGTTAGCTGTGCCCTTTTCACCCTGCAAAAGTCCTTCAAACTCACCGTGCGTTTCGTCACCTGCCTGCCCTCCCCAACCTTTAATCCTCCCGTCTCCTTTCACAGAGCAGATAAGAAGAAAAGGACCTTTTTCCCTGAGACCTGGCTGTGGCGCTGCTTCAACGTCAGGTAGGTTTTCAGGGTCGGACCCTGCCACCCCGTTGGCGTGCATGCAGAGGGTTGATTTTCACCATGGCACGTGCCTGCTGCAAGAGGAGCCCTGCAGCCGCGGCAGGATCTGGCCGCAGGGGGCTCATCGAGCCCAGGACCCCGTTCACAGGACAGCTGAGCAGGTGCCCATCATGGGAAACCCCCCAGGGCTTTTTTTCTGCCAGAACTCAGTTGCAGCACCTTTCAGGTGTCTCCACAGACAGGTGGGAAGGACTCCCTGGTCCTGAATGGGGTAACTGTGCCCCTGAAGGACCAGGTGCGCAGCCTGGGAGTCATTTTGGACTCACCGCTGTCCATGGAGGCGCAGGTCAATTCTGTGTCCAGGGCAGCTGTCTTCCAGCTCCATCTGGTACGCAGGATGAGACCCTTCCTTCCCGCAGACTGTCTGACCAGAGTGGTGCATGCTCTAGTTATCTCCCGCTTGGACTACTGCAATGCGCTCTCCATGGGGCTACCTTTGAAGGTGACCCGGAAACTACAACTAATCCAGAATGTGGCAGCTAGACTGGGGACTGGGAGCAGCTGCTGAGACCATATAACACCGGTCCTGAAAGACCTACATTGGTTGCCAGTATGTTTCCGAGCACAATTCAAAGGGTTGGTGCTGACCTTGAAAGCCCTAAATGGCCTCAAAGGCCCAGTAGACCTGAAGGAGCGTCTCCACCCCGGACACCGGGGTCCCTCTCCCGAGGGCCTTGTGGCAGTTTCCTCGCTGCAAGAAGCGAGGTTGCAGGGAACCAGGCAGAGGGCCTTCTCGGTGGTGGCTCCCTCTTCCACCAGATGTCAAAGAAATAATCAACTATCTGACTTTTAGGAGACGCCTGAAGGCAGCCTTGTATCAGGAAGGTTTTTTAAGAAAACGTTTGAGGTTCTATTCTGTTTTTAATATTCTCAGAGTGGCGTAAAAATAATAAAATTATTATTGTCGTTGTCCCAATGATTTTTCCTCCCTCCCCCCGGCCCTCTTCTCTCTCTCTCCCTCTCCACGCAGCGATGTCTCCGGGGAGGCCCAGCTGCGGGTGGAGGCGCCCGGCTCCATCACCACGTGGCTGGCGGAGGCCGTGGGCATCTCAGAGGAGAAGGGTCTTGGCCTGGCCCCCCAAGCCCAGCTGAGGACCTTCAAGCCCTTCTTTGTGGACTTTTCCCTGCCCTACAGCGTCATCCGTGGGGAGCAGACCAAGGTCCCCCTCGTCGTCCACAACTACCTGCCCGTGTGCGTGGAGGTGAGAAACCCCAGCGTCCTTCCCAACCTGGGAACGGCAAGGAAGCAGGGGGGGTAGCGGGGCGTAATGGTTAGAGGTTTGGCCCAGGGTTCAAATCATGGGTAGGCAAACTAAGGCCCGGGGGCTGGATCAAGCCCAATCCCCTTCTCAATCCGGCCGGCGGACGGTCCAGGAATTAGCGTGTTTTTACATGAGTAGAATGTGTCCTTTTATTTAAAATGCATCTCTGGGTTATTTGTGGGGCATAGGAATTCGTTCATATTTCCCCCCCAAAAAATATAGTCCGCCCCCCCCCCCCAAGGTCTGAGGGACAGTGGACCGGCCCCCTGCTGAAAAAGTTTGCTGACCCCTAGTTCAAATCCTCACCAGGAAACTGGGGGGGCCTCTCAGTCTCAGACCAGGGTTCGAATCCTCCTGCTGGACAAAACTATTGGACTTGGCTGAGGTTTTCACTTTATCTCTACCTGCGTCTTATTTTACCTCGTGCGCTTATGATATTATACTTTTTAAATTGTCCAATAAGGAATATATCCATATGTAAAAGGAGGGATTCGAATCCGGGTCCCTCCCAGCAACTTTGCCTGGCGCTCTAACCGCGATGCCGTACTGGCCGCACTCCGTATCCCATGTGGATGTGCAGAAAATGGCAGATCTTAGTAAAAAGCAACATGTTGAGATAGGCAGTGATGACTGCGATGAAATATTCTATTTTTTTCTTTAAAAATGTTTAGGGGTGCTCTCATTTTGACTCAGGGAAATCACCATTTTATAGTTCAAATCAGGGGAAATAAATACAGTAAATGGACAAAAGTACAAAGATTCACAAAATATTTCCCACCCACGCCCGGGGAAAAAGCCCCTCAACATTTTTGTGAATCTTTGCACTTTTGTCCATTTACTGTATTTATTTTCCCTGATTTGAACTATAAATTGGTGGTTTCCTTGAGTCAAAATGAGAGCACCCCCAAACATTTATTTTAAGGAAAGAAAACACTGATCATCATCATCACCATTGCACAATTATAAAATGATATTTTTAGAAGGAGACATTGGCTGTGGACTGTCTGGAAGAGATCATGACCTACTGAATTTGCTTGCAAGGAATACCGTCCGTCTGTCCCCCGTAAACCTTTGAACAGGGCGAGGTTTTGGGATTTTAATGCATCGTGTGCAAAGCTACTCGGGGGAAGAGCCTGGGGGACTTTCCTGCCTTGCCGGGGGGGTTGGTCTAGATGTCCCTTGGGGGGTCCCTCTGCGATTCCGCATGTGCAAAAGCTGCACCCAAACCGTCAGATTCCCTGCTCCCTTCATTTCTATCCAGGTCCACGTGAAGATCTCGGTGCCCAAAGGGGTCAAGTTTGTCGGACACCCCGGGAAGCATCTCTTGACCAGGAAGAAGTGCGTCGCCCCCGGGAAAGCCAAGGCAACGTCCATCGTCCTGGCCTTTGCCGAACTGGGGCAGAGCAACATCACAGGTGCCTTTAAATTATATATATGTATATATGGCGCTGTGGGTTAAACCACTGAGCCTAGGGCTTGCTGATCAGAAGGTCGGCAGTTTGAATCCCTGCGACGGGGCGAGCTCCCGTTGCTCGGTCCCAGCTCCTGCCAACCTAGCAGTTCGAAAGCACGTCAAAGTGCAAGTAGATAAATAGGTACCCCTCTGGCGGGAAGGTAAACGGCGTTTCCGTGCGCTGCTCTGGTTCGCCAGAAGCGGCTTAGTCATGCTGGCCACATGACCTGGAAGCTGTATGCCGTCTCCCTCGGTCAATAACACGAGATGAGCGCTGCAAAAATACCTTTGTTTTGTCCAAACGGAAACATCCAAGCTAAAGGCAAAACAGAGAATGAAAAGAGGAGGAAGGGAGGAAGGGAGGGAAGGGAGGAGGGAGAGCTAGAGAAAAAGGAATAGGAAAAGATTTAAAAGAGAAAGAAAGAAAAGTTAAGAAACTAAAGATCTTCCGATTCTTTGTCTGTCTGCTATATATAAGCAATATTCATTTCACTCCTAATAAAGCCACTTTCTAGTAATCCTTGTCTTCTTCTTCTTTTTAATTTTTATTTATACTTTCCAGGTTTATACATGTCATTCATTTAGCAATTGTTTTAACATTTCAAAGCTTGACTTCTTTCCCCCTCTGTCTGCAGTTCCTTACATTTATTTCCTCATATCTTCTGCATATCCAAATTCATTTAGTTGCTCATTTATTATCTTCTTTAGATATATCCTCTTTCATAAAACGGCAGGTTGTCACAATAACCCTGCCCGTGTTTTTATCCGTTTGCAATTTATCTGCAAATATTCCATAAACCATTTCCATTCTTTTATTTAAAAAGTTTGTTATCTTTATTTCTTATTCTTCCAGTAAATTTTTGCTGTTAATCATTGCCTTCAATCCTCAAACCCAAAGGCCACCATCCCTTTGTCTTTCCCACGCAGAAAGTCTATGAGAGGTTTCCCATCTTTTAACCGTGGCTTTTCTCCAGTTAAACATGTCTGTTTTCGCCATTACTCGCCTCTGTCCACTCATTTTGGCCGCCGGCGGGTCTTTCCATCTGAGTGCACGGAAAAGTCTCGCCGCCGTGATCATGGATTGGCGACGATGGCGGCCGTAACTGGGATTTCCGCTTTGCCTTTTAGCCAAAGCCTTTGCTTATGCCGGGAGCTGCTGCCAGGACAGCTCTCCATTCGCCAAGAACAGCAGGCACCCCGAGGACAGCTATGCCGACAAGAGGACGCCGATCGGGACCGACTATGTCCGCAGGAGCATCTTAATCGAGGTGAGCAGATGCCAGTGGCAGGGCCTGCCCAGTGGTGGCCCCTCAATCTCCATTTTCTTTTCCTGGGTGCAGAATGAATTAGGGGCGAGACCCGATTCAATGGACCACGTTCTCTTAGACATAGCTGCCAAGTCCCAGATTGAAAAATCCGGGATCGGCAGCAGCACAGCACCGGAAGTCGCTTCGACGCATGCGTAGAAGTGACTCCCGGTGCCACTCTGCCCATGTCTGGGCACCCTAAATCTCGGGCCTGTCTCCACCGGCGGCAGCTGACTGGTGGGCCCGCCCCACACCGGTTGGGGACCAGAAAGAAGAGTAGGAAGCAGCAGGATGGGCCCTTTGCGCTGCCCTCTGTGCATGTGCAGAAAGCGGCACATGGAGCATCATCGGCGACCACTCACCCGCCCATGGCTGCCCTCCTCACTGCCGCCTCCTCCCTCATCGTCCTCCACCGCCCGCCTGGGCGCTCCGCTCACCCTCCATAGGGGCGGCGCACGCCAACGCCTCCCTCGCCAGTCGCCATCCTCCGCCGCCCGCCTGGGCGCTCCGCTTGCCCTCCAAAGCGACCGCTGCCACCCGGAGGGAAGGCAGGATTCGGGAACGCATCGCGGAGCAGAGGGAGGAGGAGAGGGTGGAGCGCGGGGCTGTAAATCAGCATGAGTCTGACTAAGCAAGAGAGGGAAGCGGCCGCCCCGCTTCACAATCAGAGTCTCCCAGTCCCTCCGGCCAGCCCAGAGCCACGCAGCTTGCCCGGGCGCGCCTGGATTGGCCGAGGGAGGCGCGGGGCAGATGCAGAGGGAGGACGGAGAAGCGGACCTGGGCAAAGGCTGGAGGGGAGGCAGGGAGGGAGGGAGGACGGAAGGGGAGGGCGAAATTGCAGCTTGGCAGCGATGTTCCATGCAAGCAGATGAGGCTTTCTCCCTGGTACAGCGCTACAACCTTCCAGTTAATATAGAGCGGCACCCCTGAAATCGGTTCCTGCTGGCAGGTAAATCCGGGGGATTCACGGGGATTTACGGGTTTTTTTCCAATCCGGGCTGCCAGCAGGAAACGGTTTAAAATAAGGGGGTTTCCCGTGAAAAACGGGAGACTTGGCCTTTGCGCACCAGACCGCGCCAACTGATGCTGAGCAAAATGTTGCAGCTCCGGCCCACAACCCCGAGGAGAAATCCAATGAGGTCTCTCCTGGCAGATCGGGACAGAGATATCACTGCCTTAGTAGCTTCCTTTTTAGCCACACTTTTACCCGAAAGAGTTCCCCACGAACCATCCTTGTGGGGGAAGTATGCAGGGCGAAGCAGAAGATATAAGTGCACACAATCGCAGTGCGATCCTCGCCAGCTTCACCCTTGTCCTTTTAATTATCCTGGTGTTTTATACAGTGATGCCAATAAAGGTATTTGATTTGATTGGAATCTCAGCATCCCTGGCAGGGGCCGGCCTCTCCCCGGAGCCGCAGGTGAGAGCTGAGTTCAGGGATAATGGTAATAATAATAATTTATTATTTGTACCCTGCCCATCTGGCTGGGTTTCCCCAGCCACTCTGGGCGGCTTCCGACAAGAGATTAAAAATACATTAAAGCATCAGTCATTAAAAACTTCCCTAAAGAGGGCTGCCTTCAGATGTCTTCTAAACGTCAGGTAGTTGTTTAGAATAGAATCATAGAGTTGGAAGAGACCACAAGGGCCATCCAGTCCAACCCCCTGCCAAGCAGGAAACACCATCAAAGCATTCTTGACATATGCCTGTCAAGCCTCTGCTTAAAGACCTCCAAAGAAGGAGACTCCACCACACTCCTTGGCAGCAAATTCCACTGCCGAACAGCTCTTGCTGTCAGGAAGTTCTTCCTAATGTTTAGGTGGAATCTTCTTTCTTGTAGTTTGAATCCATTGCTCTGTGTCCGCTTCTCTGGAGCAGCAGAAAACAACCTTTCTCCCTCCTCTATATGACATCCTTTTATATATTTGAACATGGCTATCATATCACCCCTTAACCTTCTCTTCTCCAGGCTAAACATACCCAGCTCCCTAAGCTGTTCCTCATAAGGCATCGTTTCCAGGCCTTTGACCATTTTGGTTGCCCATTTTGGGTGTTTATTTCTTTGACATCTGGTGGGACAGTGTTCCACAGGGCGGGCGCCACCACCGAGAAGGCCCTCTGCCTGGTTCCCTGTAGCTTCACTTTGGAGGGGGCCAAAGGGGGCCAAACTGCCCCAGAAGGAGCGCACTGCTCCCCCCAAGAACACCCCATGGGTGGCTTAATATTTGCAAAGGAAACACACTCCATTGTTCTGCAATCCTCCACCAAACCACCTCATGCCGCATGCCGCTTAACCCCGAGATGATATCGGGAACGGCGGCTAAATTTAGCTAATTTCGACCAGCACCGTTTATTTAAAAATAAATCAAGGCATGCAGATGAGATCTTTGTCTCCAAATGTTTGCACACAAAAGCAACACAGTGTGGCTTTACGATCCTCGACAGCTTTACTTTTGCCCCTTTTAATTATCCCAGGGACCTGAAATGTTTTCTACTCTGATGCCAATAAAGGTCTTTGATTTGATTTATCAATATTTTTCTTTCTTTTTTTCTTTTCTTTTCCAGGCAGAGGGTCTCGCCAGGGAATACACCTACAGCGTCTTTTTCTGCCCTAACGGTAAGTTTGAGGAGCAGAATATCTCTCTTCTGTAGCCGGAAGAGTTTTCCCCTTCAGGGTACGGACAGCGGTCATTTCGGACGTGCCGAATATTCTGTTCTGTCTCTCCCATGCCTGGCCAGGTGACTCGATTCAGTAAGCAGCCTTTCCCTGCTTCCCCCCCAAAAAAAACCCTCTGGCATTCCTGAGTCTTGTGTTCGAATTGTGAGGCTGCCTGGTGTGCAAAGGGGTCACTCCCCCCCTGTTGTGGGGCTTGACACCTGTGTTGCGTTTGCACTGGGAAAGACCCCTGCAGGGGAAAAAAATCTGCTTCCGTTTTTTTGTCCCCCGGCTAGAGAAAATCCACATTTTCACCCCCAACAAATACGAGTACCAGTACGTGAGGAAGCCAGCCTGGATGGGGCATTTCGAGGTGTCCGTCAAAGCCCACCACAGCGCCCACCTGGCGCTATCGGCCGGACCCCACGACATGGCCGAGATGACAGAGATCGTGATCGGGGGCCGCCAGAATGCCAAGACGTGGATCTCGACCAGCAAGATGGGGGAGCCCGTGGCCAGCGCCGAGACGCCCGGCATCCTTTCCTGGGACGAGTTCCGGAGCTTTTGGGTCAGCTGGGCCAACGGGGTCGTCCAGGTGGGAAATTTGGGGGTCTCCGGGGGGGCGAGGTTGGGAGGGGGGTTCTAGAAGCCCAGAGAGCATCCCTGACTCCACGGACATTTTCTTCTCCAGGGGTGGGGGGGCATTTATTTCTTTATTTCTTCATTGTGCTTGTAGAATACTTTATTAAACTTAATCACAAAATCAAAATTATCCATTACAGATAAACATGGGAAAATCTATTTCCATATCTATTAGACCTTATCACCGTCTTCTTCTAGTTCCATTGAGTTCCCGCCAACTCCATCTAGCTTTAAATTCCTATTTAATTTAGCGCACTCTTTGCACCTATATTTTAAATAAGCGCTTAGCCAAGATGCTGCATTTTCTTAAACCTGTTTGGTGTAGGACAGAAGCTATTCAAAGGCTGCCACAGGTTTTATATAGGTATTTATTTATTAGGTATTTTGTGGTTTTTTAATTATTATTATTATTATTTTATTTATACCTCACCCATCTGGGTGGGTTTCCCCAGCCACTCTGGGCAGCTCCCAACAGAAAACTAAAAACAGAATAAAATTTCAAACGTTAAAAACTTCCCTAAACATATCTTTTATTTTATTCTGTGAACCGCCCCGAGACCCCCGGATATAGGGCGGAAGATAAATTCAATAAGTAATAATAATAATAATAATTTCATAGGGTTATTCATTTGGTAGAATCACAGAACTGTAGGGAGCAATGCGGGAATTGCGGCTAAATCATACAAAACAGATGGCACAAACTTTGCTTTGAAACCCCCCATGGAATATTTTATTTGGTGGTGTATATTGGGGGGGAGGGATTTCCTCATAATTTTGTTCTTCCATACTTCCCTTAAAGGCATTTTATCTACATTGGTCTGTCTGAGTGTTTAAGCAGCGGGAGAAACGGCCTTAAATAAATAGGTATAATCATAGATCAAGGGAAGTAATAGTACCACTGTATTCTGCTCTGGTCAGACCTCACCTGGAGTACTGTGTCCAGTTCTGGGCACCACAGTTCAAGAAGGATACTGACAAGCTGGAACGTGTCCAGAAGAGGGCAACCAAAATGGTCAAAGGCCTGGAAACGATGCCTTATGAGGAACGGCTTAGGGAGCTGGGTATGTTTAGCCCGGAGAAGAGAAGGTTAAGGGGTGACATGATAGCCATGTTCAAATATATGAAAGGATGTCATATAGAGGAGGGAGAAAGATTGTTTTCTGCTGCTCCAGAGAAGCGGACACGGAGCAATGGATTCAAACTACAAGAAAGAAGATTCCACCTCAACATTAGGAAGAACTTCCTGACAGTAAGAGCTGGTCGAGTGTGGAATTTGCTACCAAGGAGTGTGGTGGAGTCTCTTCCTTTGGAGGTCTTTAAGCAGAGGCTTGACAGACATATGTCAAGAATGCTTTGATGGTGTTTCCTGCTCGGCAGGGGGTTGGACTGGATGGCCCTTGTGGTCTCTTCCAACTCTAGGATTCTATGATAGATTTGTAGAGTTGTACCCCAGCGGTCATCTAGTCCAACCCCAGTTTGATGCAGGAATCGCGGCTAAATCATACAAGACAGTTTTCCCCCCCAACCTCTGCTTAGAAACTTCCTGGGAAAGAGGGGCCACCACACTGCGAGGGAGACCTGTCAAACAGCTCTTGCTTTCTTTATTTCGTTTTATTTCATTATCACTAGAAAATGTGGATCTGCCCCATATGGGGGAATAATCCCAGTGCTTCTGCTAGCTGGAACCTAGCAGAGCAGTCCTAGCTAGAAGCTGGTCAAACAAAGAAGGAAGTCAAAAAGAGGAGAATGCTGCGTGACTCGTCCTTTTGTTACCTGGACAGGTGAGGTCACGCCGACCTTCCATCACATGCAAATGGAAGGATGCTCCAGCCAGGAGGAACAGGAAGTTTCTTTTCCCCCCTAAAATTTTTTTATTCAATTTATAACAACAACATAAACAAACATATAAAAGAAGGAAAAACAACTCACAAGACTATACACAACAAAACCAAAACAAACAAACAATACTTATAAATTCATTTCATCTCTTTCCTTAACCTCTTTGGGTGACTTCCTCAAATCCCCCCTAATTGAATTTCAATTTAAATCATCTTTAGGTAAAGGTAAAGGGACCCTTGACCATTACGTCCAGTCGTGACCGACTCTGGGGTTGCGGCGCTCATATCGTTTTACTGGCGAGGGAGCCGGCGTATAGCTTCCAGGTCATGTGGCCAGCATGACTAAGCCGCTTCTGGCAAACCAGAGCAGCGCACGGAAACGCCGTTTACCTTCCCGCCAGAGGGGTACCTATTTATCTACTTGCACTTTGACGTGCTTTCGAACTGCTAGGTTGGCAGGAGCTGGAACCAAGCAACGGGAGCTCACCCCATGGCGGGGATTCGAACCGCCGACCTTCTGATCGGCAAGCCCTAGGCTCTGTGGTTTAACCCACAGCGCCACCCGCGTCCCGCCTAATCATCTTTAGCAGTCACAAAAAAATAAAAAACTTAAACCATAATCAACATTATATCCTTATCCAAAATTTCTCTCAAATTAAACTTCCTAATCTATTACAACACTACACAAAATTCCTACTTCTACACCGATAGCCTATATCAACTTCCAAAAGGAATCTGTAATATCAAATATTACAATATTTTTTCAAATATCATTTAAGTTTCTTCCAATCTTCTTCCACCGTTTCTTCTTTCTGGTCGCGGAGTCTTCCGGTCAGTTTGGCAAGTTCCATAAAGTCCATCATCTTCATTTGCCATTCGTCTATGGTCGGTATCTCTTGAACCTTCCAGTTCTTGGCAAGTAATAATCTCGCAGCTGTTGTGGCATACAGAAAGAATATAACATATTTTGGGGAAATTTCTTCCCCAACTAGCCATGTTCAAATATTTAAAAGGATGTCATATAGAGGAGGGTGAAAGGTTGTTTTCTGCTGCTCCAGAGAAGCGGACACGGAGCAATGGATTCAAACTACAAGAAAGAAGATTCCACCTAAACATTAGGAAGAACTTCCTGACAGTAAGAGCTGTTCGGCAGTGGAATTTGCTGCCAAGGAGTGTGGTGGAGTCTCTTCCTTTGGAGGTCTTTAAACAGAGGCTTGACAGGCATATGTCAGGAATGCTTTGATGGTGTTTCCTGCTTGGCAGGGGGTTGGACTGGATGGCCTTTGTGGTCTCTTCCAACACTATGATTCTATGATTCTAACTATTCCAAGTGGGAGGAACAGGAAGTTCCGACTGGCTGGACCAAACATTCCCTCGCATGTCTTCTCTAGCATTGCAAGGAATGTTGGACTTGACTGGCTCTCATGGATCACGTCCCACACCTAATGATACGGTTGGGATTTGTACCCTAATGTGAGCCCCTTGATGGGATCCTGGAAGCAAAGGGTGAGTTCCTGATGGCCCATGTGTCTCCCCCGGCCCCCGCAGGTGGGCCACGGCCCCTCCGTCCTCAACGAGTCGGTCATCGTGAGCTGGGCGCCCCCCCGGCCGCCGGACGTGAAGTACGTGGGGTTCTCCACGGGCTGGGGCTCGGTCGGCGAGTTCAAGATCTGGAGGAAGAAGGAGGCGGACGAGAACCACAACGAAGCCTTCACCCTGGGCGTCCCTCACAACGTCATCCCCGGGTCGGAGAGGGCCACCGCCTCCGTCATCGGTACTGGGCAGTGGGGGGCGAGCTTAGAGGGTGACGAATGGCCGCAGGCCTGGTACAGTTAGTGCCTTGGTTCTCAAACTGGATCCGTTCCGGAAATTCCACTCCAGAACCAAAGCGTTCCAAAAGCAAGGCGCGCTTCTTTCCCATAGAAAGTCATGCAAAACGGATTAATCCGTTCCAGGCTTTAAAAACAACCCCTAAAACAGCCATTTGACGTGAATTTTCCTATCTAATGAGACTTCTGGCTTCTGAAAAATGTTCGAAAACCCGGAACAGCCACTTCCGGGTTTTGATCGTTCGGGAGTCTATTTGTTCGAGGGCCAAGGCATCTGGGAACCAAGTTACCACTGTATGTAACCGGGGGGGGGGGGGGAATGCAAAATAAATGGCATAAATTTCTGTTGTCCTGTTTGCCCGCAGGGGACGTGATGGGCCCAACCCTCAACAACTTGGACAAGCTCTTGCAGCTGCCTTTTGGCTGCGGGGAGCAGAATATGATCCATTTTGCGCCCAACATCTTTGTCCTCAAGTACCTTCAGAAGACGCGGCAGCTCAGCCCCGAGGTGGAAAGGGAGGCTACCGATTACCTGCTGCAAGGTGAGAGCTCCCCGGGGCAGCTGTGTTTATTTATTTCTCTCTCTTTTTTTGTATGTAATTTTTATTACATTTTCTGCTTGACCATTTAAGACGCTCCTTTTTACACCCTGGAGATATCCAAGGCTCCCTTTCTTCTCTTTCCACAGTTCGTTTTGCACATCATAAATCCCAGCATATTTTACATAAACTATACCGTTTGGTTATTCCGTTGTTCCGGCCATCGTGGCTTCTTTACACGGGCGTTTTCAAGTGTACACCATTTCCCCCCATATAGTCAATAAACATTTCCCAGTCTTTTCCAGCCTTCTCTAAACTTCTTCTTCTTCTTCTCTTATTCTATATGTTAAATCCTGACAAGACAGAAGTACTGTTTGTGGGGGACAGGGGGCGGGCAGGTGTGGAGGTAACTGTGTTCCTGAAGGACCAAGCCTGGGAGTCATTCTGGACTCACAGCTGTCCATGGAGGCGCAGGTGAATTCTGTATCCAGGGCAGCTGTGACCCTCCCTGCCCTCTGTCTTGCCAGAGTGGTGCATGCTCTGGTTATCTCCCGCTTGGACTACTGCAATGCGCTCTATGTGGGGCTACCTTTGAAGGTGACCCGGAAACTACAACTAATCCACAATTCAAAGTGTTGGTGCTGACCTTGAAAGCCCTAAATGGCCTCGGTCCAGTATACCTGAAGCAGCGTCTCCTCCCCCATCGTTCTGCCCGGACACTGAGGTCCAGCTCCGAGGGCCTTCTGGCGGTTCCCTCGCTACGAGAAGCCAAGTTGCAGGGAACTAGGCAGAGGGCCTTCTCGGTAGTGGCACCCACCCTGTGGAATGCCCTCCCACCAGAGGTCAAAGAGAACAACAATTACCAGACCTTTAGAAGGCATATTAAGGCAGCCCTGTTTAGGGAAGCTTTTAATGTTTAATAGATTAGTGAATTTTAATGTTCTGTTGGAAGCCGCCCAGAGTGGCTGGGGAAACCCAGCCAGATGGGCAGGGTATGAATAATAAATTATTATTATTATTATTATTATTATTATTATTAGTCCACATCCCACCCTCTCCCCGCAGGGTACCAGCGCCAGCTGACCTACAAGAGGCAGGACGGGTCCTACAGCGCCTTTGGCGAGAGGGATTCCTCCGGGAGCATGTGGTATGGGGCCAATCGGGGTCCTTTGCGGGGAAGGGGAACCGGCTGCCCCTGGGGGGGCTTCCCGGGTGCCCAGACGCCGCCCTCCTCTCTCTCGGCAGGCTCACCGCCTTCGTCTTGAAGTCCTTTGCCCAGTCACGCGGCTTCATCTTCATCGACCCCAAGGAGCTCTCGGCCGCCAAGGACTGGCTCATCCGGCACCAGAAAGAGGACGGATCTTTCCCGGCACGAGGGCGGATATTGAACAAGGACATCCAGGTATCGGAAAAGGGTGCGAGGCCGGAGCAGCTGCTAGGGCCGGGCGATCACCTGGTTTTCGGCATCACCATATATCGCCCGCTAAACGTCACGGCATACTGGTATATCACGATATATCAATATACCGTACTTTTTTGTGTACCTCATGTTGCGTCCGCTGCGGGTTGCGTTTTTCCAGGTTACGAACGTAGCGGACCCGGAAGTGTTTACTTCCAGGGTCTGCCACGCACGCATGCGCAAAAGCTTCGCGCATGTGCAAAAGTGCTGCTTGGGTTGCGGACTTTTCGGGGCGCAAACAGCACCACGGAACGGATCGAGTCCGCAACCCAAGGTACCACTGTATAAGGCTAGGTTTTTTAAATTCAAAAATCATGTTAAAAATTGGGGGTCGTCCTATACACAGGGAACCCGCCCCCCATTTTCTTAATTTCGAGTCACCAAAAATAGGGGGCATCTCATACATGGGCCGTGCTATACATGTAAACATATGGTATCATGATCAATTTCTTGGTATATCATGATATATTGGTATATTGGTGTCTGGAAGAAGGGTGGAGCTGGGTTTCAACATCGCGATATATCACCAGCTAAACATCACAATATATTGATATATTGCGCTGTCAGAAATAATGATGGGGATTGAATTCAACATCGCAATAGATAACCAGCTAAATATCACGATACATTGATATAGCGCGATGTCTGAAATAAGGATGGAACTGGTTTATAACATTGCAATATATCACCAGCTAAATATCGCAATATATTGATATATTGCGATGTTTGGAACGGAGCTGGATTTCAAAGAGTCCGAAGAGACAGAAACCTGCTCCTTTTGTGTGTGTGTATGCGCCTGTTGCAAGAATTCACTGTTTTATATATCCTCTCTCCTTTTTGGGGTGAAGTTTTTTTTTCTCCGCTTCGCCGGAAACCTGCCCCTCGATCTCCGCAAAATTAAAAGAGGGCTCCCGGCACAGAGGGAGCAGGCAAACGATTATTTTTCCGGAGCGTATAGCATAGCTGCCAAGTACCCCGTTTTCCCCGGGAAACCACCGTTTTTACTTAACTTTTCCCGGTGGTCCCCCGTATCACTTCGTCTCCCGTTTTTCTCCATTATTTTCTCCTGCCGGCGGCCATTTTTATTTATTTTCTGATTTGCCCTTCTATGGGCACAAAAAATGGCCGCTGGCGGCTTCAAAAGACGCATCTACGCATGACCGGAAGTGCGTAGACGCGACGTCCGGTGTCGGTGGTGGCCATTTTTGGTGCCCATAGATGGGCGGGGCGACACCGGAAGTTGCGTCGACGCAACTTCCGGTGTCACACGGCTGCCGGTCCCGGATTCTGCAGTCCGAGACTTAGAAGGTAAGGCGTATAGCAGACGTCAATAAGGGAAAGCCGTTTTGTGTCACATTACTTGTGTCAGCAGAGGTGGGGGGGATCCGGGGGTCGGGGTTGGTTCTCCTGCGGCTGAAAGGACTTTGTGGGGCTGCAGCCAATATGGGGTTTTTGTGTGTGTTTTTCGAATTCCAGGGAGGAATCCACGGGAAGATATCGCTGACAGCGTACGTGGTCGCCGCCCTGCTGGAGACAGGAGTCACCTCCGAGGTAAAACTCAACGGTAAAACACGGGGGGGGGGCGGATTCCCTCGGGGGGGCACTAAGAAGCCAGGGTGCGGCGGGTGGTTAAAAAAAAAGACTCCCAGACTTTGAAAAAACAGAGGTCACGGGGTCAAGTCTGCTCGATAACTCCGGCGTCAAAAGCACGAGACTCATAATCTCGGAGTCGTGGGTTCGAGTTGCGCGTCGGGCAAATTTTTCCTGCATTGCAGGAGGGTTGGACTAGATGACTCTCAGGGTCCCTCCCAGCTTCACAACCCTATGATTCTGTGACGTAAAATTTGATCCTAAGTATTTTGCCTGCCGGATTTCATGCCACTCTCAGGGGTCCTTTGCTGGCCATTTGGTACATCGTTTGTTTTTGCTGTTGTTTTGATCTACAATAAAGTAAAGTGCGGTATTATTTTCTTTAGTGGGTTGTGCGTAATAACTAATGATGCGTTTTTATAATAATTCATATTATTCTTCAGTGACAACAATCCAATAATAGCTTCATTCTAACAATGCCAAGTTATAATACAATTAGTAGCGTCCATCATTGAGATGGCAGATTACACAATTTAGGTGGGCTAGAATTTACGGTTTGATGATTTGTTTTATTTCCGCTTTCCAAAATCTTAAAAAAATTCCTGATAAGCCACAAGAGTGAAGTTTTTGAGAAAGACCATTTGAGCAGCTCAGGGCATATCTGCCAGGGAAACTTCAGAGGAAGGTGGAGTCTGGGGAGGCTGCTGGGCTTTGGGGTTTTCTTCCGCCACTCTCACCTTTCCTCCCGGCGTAGGAAGAGAAGAGCTCGGTGGCGAAGGCCAAGCACTTTTTGGAAGCCAACTTCTTCTCGGCCGAAGACCCCTACACGGCTGTTTTGACCGCCTATTCGCTCACGCTCCTGCGCAGCCTCTCGGCGCCCACCGCCCTGCAGAAGATGAACGCCATGGCTCTCACGCAAGGTGAGGCAGCTGCCCGGGCACCTTATTTTATTTTGGCTCCCAGGACGGTTCCGAGCACAATTCAAAGCGTTGGTGCTGACCTTTAAAGCCCTAAATGGCCTCGGTCCAGTATACCTAAAGGAGCGTCTCCACCCCCATCATTCTGCCCGGACACTGAGGTCCAGCACCGAGGGCCTTCTGGCGGTTCCCTCGCTGCGAGAAGCCAAGTTGCAGGGAACTAGGCAGAGGGCCTTCTCGGTGGTGGCGCCTGCCCTGTGGAACGCCCTCCCATCAGATGTCAAAGAGGAAAACATCTACCAGACTTTTAGAAGACATCTGAAGGCAGCCCTGTTCAGGGAGGTTTAAATGTTTAATAGATCACTGTGTTTTATTTTTCTGTTGGAAGCCGCCCAGAGTGGCTGGGGAAACCCAGCCAGATGGGCGGGGTATAAATAATTTATTATTATTATTATTATTATTATTATTATTATTATTATTATTTTGTTGTTGTTTAGTCGTTTAGTCGTGTCCGACTCTTCGTGACCCCATGGACCATAGCACGCCAGGCACTCCTGTCTTCCACTGCCTCCCGCAGTTTGGTCAAACTCATGTTCGTAGCTTCGAGAACACTGTCCAACCATCTCGTCCTCTGTCATCCCCTTCTCCTAGTGCCCTCCATCTTTCCCAACATCAGGGTCTTTTCCAAGGATTCTTGTCTTCTCATGAGGTGGCCAAAGTATTGGAGCCTCAGTTTCAGGATCTGTCCTTCCAGTGAGCACTCAGGGCTGATTTCCTTCAGAATGGATAGGTTTGATCTTCTTGCAGTCCATGGGACTCTCAAGAGTCTCCTCCAGCACCAGAATTCAAAAGCATCAATTCTTCGGCGATCAGCCTTCTTGATGGTCCAGCTCTCACTTCCATACATCACTACTGGGAAAACCATAGCTTTAACTATACGGACCTTATTTTACCTTATTTATATAAGTTTCAAGAGTTTCCAAATTTAACATCGAACAAAAGCCGTTGAATTCATCGCTCGATGCAACGGAGGCTTTCCCCCGAATTCAGCTGGACAATGCAACGCTGATTGGCTCCTTTGCAAACAGCAGGAAGTCTGCAAATTTGGATCATTTGCCACAGGGCGGAATAATTTCAGTGGCAAACGGACAAACTTCACAGCTGCTTCAAATCCTACCTGCTTTTTTACACGTTTGCAATAAATATTCGACCAAAGGTTTCCAACCCTCCTTAAAGTCTGACTAATTTTGCTAGTTAAATTTGCAAGTGCGGCACATTCCGTTTCAACCCCCAATCTGTTTTGGGGGGTATTGCCTCGTCTCACCATTTCTGCGCTTATAATACCCCCGCTGCCATCGTTCCAAACAATCTTCTCTTTCTCTCTTTGGCAATCACTCATAGCCGAGTAAGATTGTCTTCCATAAACACGGTTTTAACAATGAGTCTGTAAGTGACTGTGGGGGCCAGTTCTGGATCCCCACGTCCTTCCACAGTGGGGACATTGGTTTCCAAGCGGGAGATGATCACGGTGTGGATTTGCCTTCCTCTTAGCACGTTTCTCCCTCGCGTCCTGAGTTCGAGTGTCTTCAAAACCCATCACATCTTTGGTAAAGGCTGTTCTCCAACTGGAGCTCTCACAGGCAATTGTTTCCCAGCTGTTGGTGTTGTCTAGGGCTTGCTGATCAGAAGGTCGGCGGTTCGAATCCCTGCAACGGGATTAGGGTTAGGGTTAGGGGAATGACCCGGAGAATGACCAGGGTGGGGGTCACCGTTTGGGGTCCTTATCGGTCACTGGCAAAATCTGCCCGTTCCGGATTCCTGCCCCCCCTCCTCCATATTGCCCTGTCTTCTACTGGACTGTTGGGAGCCCCTCTCCGAAAATAAAAGTATTCCGGGTGCTCTGTGACCCCACCCATCTCCTTTTTTCCAGACGGCTTCACCCACTGGAGTCTTATGGGGACCCTGGCCACGGATGAGGACACTTTTATGGGCTTCAACGACGGGCTCTCCCAGTCGGGTACGTTAAGGGAATGGTCTCCGAAGGGGGCTTTCCTCTGGGGCTGGGGGGCATTTGAGGGTAGCGGGTGCGGATTTTGCGAAGACAGCTAGACTGGTGACTGGGAGCGGCCGCCGAGACCATATAACACCGGTCCTGAAAGACCTACCTTGGCTCCCAGGACATTTCCAAGCACAATTCAAAGGGGTGGTGCTGACCTTGAAAGCCCGAAACGGCCTCGGTCCAGTATCCCTGAAGGAGCATCTCCACCCCCATCGTTCAGCCTGGACACTGAGGTCCAGCTCCGAGGGCCTTCTGGTGGTTCCCTCCCTGCAAGAAGTGAGGTTACAGGGAACCAGGCAGAGGGCCTTCTCAGTGGTGGCGCCCTCCTGTCAGATGTCAAGGAAATAAGCAACTATCTGACTTTTAGAAGACATCTGAAGGCAGCCTTGTTTAGGGAAGCTTTTAATGTGTGATGTTTTTATCGCGTTTTTAATATTTTGTTGGGAGCCGTCCAGAGTGGCTGGGGAAACCCAGCCAGATGGGTGGGGTATTATTATTATTATTATTATTATTATTATTATTATTATTATTATATAAAGACGTGGAGAGTGGGTTGGTGAAGCCAGGGGGGCAGGTCACTGGGGGACGGGAGAGGACTCGAGCCGGGGGGACGCAGGGGGGGTTCCCCCTGTCCTCCCCAATTCCCCGCTCTTATGCACCCCCCCTGCAGTGGTGTCGGCCGAAGTCGAGATGACAGCGTACGCCCTCCTGACATACACCAGCCTGGGGGACGTGGCGTCTGCGCTGCCCGTCGTCAAATGGCTGTCGCAGCAGAGGAACGCCCTGGGGGGGTTTTCCTCCACCCAGGTGAGCCCGTCCGTCCTCCCCGTCTGAATTTGAGAGGGGAGAAAACGCCCGGAAACGGAGGGAGCCCCCTAAAGGAGGGTGTTGGAAGCACTGCAGCAGGGATCATTGGGTCGGGGACCGAGGGGTTAATCCTGCCAGGGGTGTGGCAGAGGAAGGGTTGCCCGGCAACCGGTCAGAGCGGCATGATGCTTGCTGCGGTCGCTATGTGTTTCATAGCTCAGTTGGTAGACCGGGAGACTCTGAACCTTGAGGTCGAGGATTCAAGTCCCATGTTGGGCCAGCATTCCTTTGCGTCGCAGGGGGTTTGTCTAGATGACCTTTGGGTACAAACTCTACGATTCTATTATTCATTTGCACAGCGCTTTTTTCCTGGGGAGGGGGACAACGCAGGCAAACAAGCCTTTCAACAGTCACAATCCAGTAAACGTTTGGATGGACTGTTTCGTTCAGTCTTTGACTTTTATTATTTGTGGAAAGGCTTGTTTGCCTCTTTGATACTGATTAACTAATTTCTCTAATTTTGTTCATGCAATATTGATTGATGTGTGTGTGTGTGTGTGTGTGTGTGTGTGTGACTCCATGACATATTTTCTGTTTAAGAATTGTGAAATAATGCGTGTTAACAAAAGTTTTGCCCAAACATTATTGGCCGCGTGTTGCCTGCGGTGGTTTAGAGTTGCAAGGGGGTTAGGCTACTACTTCCCAAGAACTGGAAGACCCAAGACATACCAACTATAGACGATTGGCAGATGAAGATGATTGCTGAACTGACGGGGAGACTCCGCGATCAGGAAGAAGAGATGGCGGAAGAAGATTGGAAGAAATTTAAAATATATTTGGAAAAAATATTGCAATATTTAAGATTCCTTAGGGAAGTAGATATCGGCTCTCGGTGTAAATGTAGGGTGTTAAGTCTTCCTTTTAGAAGGTTTCAGTGAAAAAATTGTTTTAGAAGTCATTTTCCGAAATTGCCAAAGATGATTAGAAATGAAATTCAGATGGAGGGGATTGAGGGAAGTTCACATAATGATGTTAAATGGAACTTAGTATGATATTGTAAGAAATACTTTTGTGTGGTTTGTTGCTTTGTTTTGTTTGTTTGTGTTTTCTTTTTCTATCAAATGAGTAAGAATTATTATTCTTTTTTAAAAAAAAAAGAGTTGCAAGGGGGTTGGGCTAGATGGCTTCTGGGGGTCCCTGCTAACTCTGCGGTTCTTTGATTCTTCCCTCCCTGCCAACAGGACACCTGCGTGGCCCTCCAAGCGCTGGCCGAATATGCCATCCTGTCGTACGTGGGGGGCTTCAACCTCACCATCTCTCTGGCCTCCACCAATTTGGACTACCAGGAGACCTTTGAGCTCAACCAGGGCAACAAGAAGCTGCTGCAAACGGCCAGGGTATAAAAAAGGGGTTTCCCACCTCGGGGGGGGGGGTAGAAGGGGCTCTGGGCCACTGGAAACCCTGCGGGGCGCCCGGTCTCCGCTCCAGGTAGAAAGAAGATTCCACCTAAACATTAGGAAGAACTTCCTGACAGTAAGAGCTGTTCGGCAGTGGAATTTGCTGCCAAGGAGTGTGGTGGAGTCTCCTCCTTTGGAGGTCTTTAAGCAGAGGCTTGACAGCCATCTGTCAAGAATGCTTTGATGGTGTTTCCTGCTTGGCAGGGGGTTGGACTGGATGGCCCTTGTGGTCTCTTCCAACTCTACGATTCTATGATTTCTGCTCTGGTCAGACCTCACCTGGAGTACTGTGTCCAGTTCTGGGCACCACAGTTCAAGAAGGATACTGACAAGCTGGAACGTGTCCAGAGGAGGGCATCCAAAATGGTCAAAGGCCTGGAAACAATGCCTTATGAGGAAGGGCTTAGGGAGCTGGGTATGTTTAGCCTGGAGAAGAGAAGGTTAAGGGGTGATATGATAGCCATGTTCAAATATATCAAAGGATGTCATATAGAGGAGGGAGAAAGGTTGTTTTCTGCTGCTCCAGAGAAGCGGACATGGAGCAATGGATTCAAGCTACAAGAAAGAAGATTCCACCTCAACATTAGGAATAACTTCCTGACAGTAAGAGCTGTTCGGCAGTGGAATTTGCTACCAAGGAGTGTGGTGGAGTCTCCTTCTTTGGGGGTCTTTAAGCAGAGGCTTGACAGGCATATGTCAAGAATGCTTTGATGGTGTTTCCTGCTTGGCAGGGAGTTGGACTGGATGGCCCTTGTGGTCTCTTCCAACTCTAGGATTCTATGATTCTATGATTCCAGGGTTTGCAGAAAAGGGCAGAGGGACTGCGGCTCAGTGGTTAGATCCGCACGGTCCCGGGTTCGTTTTCTGCCACCGCCAAACAGAGCTGCGAAAGACGTCCTTCCAGACATGAGTCCCTGCTGCTGCTGCTGCTGCTGCTGCTGCTGCTGCTGCTGCTGCCGGCCCGTGTGGGCAATACTGAGCTTTATGCTGGCTAAACTCTGTCCCGCTTTCCTCGACAGATCCCTTCGCTCCCCACAGGGCTGTTTGTGAGTGCCAAGGGAGACGGCTGCTGCCTCCTGCAGGTGAGGGTCTCGGGGTCTGCTGTTGGGGGGGTGGCGGTTCCTGGGCTGGGCCTCATTCTGTATCTTACCCCCCCAAAAAATCAGAACCCCTGGGGAGCTGCTGCCAGCGAGTGCAGACAATGCACACCTGGATGGAGCAAGGGCGTAAGGCTCCGATTTAATTCAGCCCTTTCCGGAGAACCATGAGGACTAGCCCCTTGCTCTGTTTTCAATGAGGATGCCTGCGTGGAGTGCAGAAGGGCCCCAGGTGCAATATCCCAACTGTGGAGTTGGCAGAGGACCCCGCTCTGAGTTTGAAACCCCAGGGAGCTGCTTCTGCCCGCCCGAGTCGGCAACATGCAGCCCGGTGGTCTGACTCCGTGCGAGGCAGCCTCCTGTTTACTTTTTTTTTCATTTTTAAAATAATTTTGATTAGTTCTCAGTTACAAAAGTCTGAAATACGCCTCATTGTATCCGTATCGAACCACAATACCAAATCAAACATCCATTAATCAAATATCCAATTGTATAAATTTGGTGGCTAGAATGACAGGTTTAATCTTTTTTTTTTTAAAAAAAAAAAATCTGCTTCCAAAGTCCTATTTAACTCAGCCGTATTCCGGTCATAATAAGGATCCCTTATTCAACAGCTGAAATATTTATAACTTCTATTTGTATTCACATATGCGAAAATTTATTAGTGAAGATCTATATCCTTTCTCAGGCAACTCTCCCTTTTAATGGCCTTCTCTGCTCTTTCACAAGGACTAGAAACTTAACTTTTTGAATGGCGAGGGCTTGGAAGCTTGCCTTTTTAAGGGAAAGGCGTCTGCTTGGCATGCAGAAGGGCCCAGGCTCAGTCCCCAAGGAGGTGGTGGTGGGGGCCTGAAACCCCCGCTGCTGCCGACCCGTGCGGGCAGCACTGAGCCCTGGCCGGCTTCGTTTCCAGATCGACGTGGCCTTCAACGTCCCAGACCCCGTGGCCAAGCCCTCCTTCCAGCTGCTGGTCAACCTGCAGGAGCCCAAGCTGAAGAGGCACCGGAGGGCCCCCCCGCGGCCCCCCAAGCCCAGCCCCCCGGAGGAGACCTCCCAGCGCAGGGCTGACCAGGCGCTGGGGGACGATGACGACCCAGCTGCCGACCAGGACCAGCAGGAGTACCGAGTGATGGTGGAAGCCTGCATGAGGTGAGCCCGGGACGGGGGGGCTCAGGGAGGGGGGCTCAACAAGGGGCGGGGGGCTCAGGGAGGGAGGCTCAACGAGAGGCGGGGGGCTCAGGGAGGGGGCTCAACGAGGGGCGGGGGAATCAGGGAGGGAGGCTCAACGAGAGGCGGGGGGCTTAGCGGGGGGCTCGGAGCTCAGAGCTTGGGGCTTGGGGCAGGGGCTCAGCAGGGCGCTGACGGCGCTGGCCTACCTTGCAGGGGGGAGAGGGAGGTGCTGCCAGGGCCGGGAGGAGGAGGAAGAGGGGGGAACCTCCTTCTCTTCCTCCACCGCCAGCCGGGCATGGGGGGGCCACAACCATCTGCGGGGCTGGGGGGGTTCAGTCCCCACAAACCACGAAGGACCCATAACTCCCCACCCTAGATTCCTACGTAGTTCACACACACACACACACACATGTTTCTTTGCGGACGCCTTATTATTCTGCGTGGCTCTTAATTTGCCTTTAAACCTGGGATCTTCAGATAAAGGCTGGTATATCAATTGCAATAATAATGATAATGATAATATAATGATAATAGGAACACAGCGATCCGTTTTTTATTAGCGCAAGGGCCGTGTTGTGGTCCGAGTCTGCGAAATGCTTAGCAGCGCCCCCTCATTCCTTTCCTCCCCACCTTAGGGGGGGGGGTGAGAGGGCCATAGGAAAGGGCCGCTGTAGCTCAGCGGCAGAACACCTGCTTGGCATGCAGAAGGGCAGAACATCCGCTTGGCATGCAGAAGGCCGGAACACCTGCTTGGCATGCAGAAGGGCCCCAAGAGTAACCCCCAGCAGCATCTCCCAGCAAAACGTATTTCATGGAACGGCCAAATTGGGAGGGACCTTGTGGGGCCATCTAGCCTGACCCCCCCTGCAATGCAGGAACACGCAGCTGTCCCCTACGGGAATCGAACCTGCGACCTCAGCAGTTTCAGCACCAGGCTCTGAGTGACATAAACCCTGGAGCGCCGTTGCTGCCAACCAGTGTTGGCAACAGAGCAGTGGTCTCCCTTGGTAAACGGCAGCTGCCTAGGCAAATCAGCATTTTTTAAAATAACCATGAGGACTAGGATCTTAATTTTTAGAGGAAGGCTGGGAGAGAGACACAGCCTTCCTGGGCTAGTTGGACTTGGTTGAAGGCGGCTCCCTCATGCCCACGAAATCCTTTCTTCCTTCTCTTCTCCACTCGACCTCCCGACCTGCGGACCCCCGGGTGCCTTTGGGGCAGGTGGCTGCATTTGGGGTCTTCCAACATGGCCGTCCTGGAGGTGCCCCTCTTCTCGGGCTTCCGAGCCGACCTGGAAAGTCTGGAACAGGTAAGTGCCCGACCCGGCTGCGCACCCCAGCTGTGCATCTCTACTCTGCACGAAAGGGGTCCGGGGTCATCTAGCTCAACCCCAGGCAATGCATTTGGGCAAGGGGGGGCAGACTCACCCACCAGGTCCAGCTGACCCCTTTTCTGCCTCTCCCAGCTCCTCTCGAACAAGCAGATAGGCCTGAAACGCTACGAGGTAGACGGCCGGAAAGTCCTCTTCTATTTCGACGAGGTGAGTCCGCGAGGCAGGGGAGCCACCACTCGGAAGGCCCTGCCGGAAGCGGGGAAAATCCTGGGGTGGGGTCATGGGGGTGGGTGGCCCCCTTTTGGAGGAAATGGGGAATTCGGGGGGCTGCCCCCCCCCTAGAGGAGAGGGCTTAAATTGACATTTAGCCGGGGGGCACGAGTTTATGCCAACCCAGCTAATATTTTAAGTTGGCTGCATCTTCAAATAATTCTCCATCCCCAGGCTGTGTCCACAGCCCCCAGGCTGCAATATATCACCAGCAAAACATCACGCTATACCAATATGTCACAATATCTGAAATAAGGCATTGGCTGTCTTCACAGTCCCCCTCCTCCCATATTGTGATTTTTATTTTATTTTTGCATATGTCACAATTCGCAATATGTCAAAATTTACAAAATCAATGGACTCGAAACCAGTTCTGGATGATCTATCACCCGCCCCCCCAACACATATTGTGATTCACGATATCATGATAAAACGGCCCTTGGGACCTCACCCAGTCGCCAGATGTATTCAACATCTTTATCAATGACTTGGATGATGGGCTTGAGGGCATCCTGAGCAAGTTTGCAGATGACACTCAATTGGGAGGGGTGGCTAACACCCCAGAGGACAGGATCACACTTCAGAATGACCTTAACAGATTAGACAACTGGGCCAAAGCAAACAAGATGAATTTTAACAAGGAGAAATGTAAAGTACTACACTTGGGCAAAAAAAAAGAAAGGCACAAATACAGGATGGGAGACACCTGGCTTGAGAGCAGTACATGTGAAAAGGATCTAGGAGTCTTGGTAGACCACAAACTTGACATGAGTCAACAGTGTGATGAAGCAGCTT